>NC_136410.1:109608233-109763233 GCF_051521515.1 Lactuca serriola
GGATATGTTGAGGGCGTGTGCTATTGACTTCGGAGGGAGTTGGGATTCTCATCTACCTCTTGCAGAGCTTACTTACAACAATAGCTATCATGCCAGTATTGGCGCCCCGCCTTTTGAGCTGTTGTACAGTCGGAAATGTAGAACCCTGATCTGCTGGGGTGAGGTTGGACACAGAGTGATGGTTCGGACGGAGGTAGTTTTTTTAGACTACCGAAAAGATCCAGCAGATCAGACAACGGCTGTAGACCACCCAGAGTCGACAAAAGAGTTACACTGATAGACGCCGATCAAATTTGGAGTTTCAGGTTGATGACATGGTACTCTTGAAGGTATCACCCTAGAAGGGCATGATTCGCTTCAGAAAAAGGGGAAAGTTGGGTCCCCGCTACATTGGGTCATTCCGGGTCATTGCCAGGGTTGATAACGTGGTGTATAGGTTGGAATTACCGGATGAGATCAGTCGGATTCACAACACCTTTCACGTTTCGCAGTTGCGAAAGTGCATTATGGACCCGGAGGCAGTGGTGCCACTAGATGACATTCAAGTTGATGAACGCCTGAATTATATTGAGAGATCGGTTTCCATTTTGGAAAGGAAAGTGAAAGTCCTGCGCAACAAGGAGGTTCCATTGGTGAAGATTCAGTGGGAGCATCGGAGGGGATCTGAGTGGACATGGGAGCCGGAGGCTGAGATGCGGGAGCATTACCCGGAGTTACTCACTACATCAAACTTCGAGGATGAAGTCTAAGTTAAGTGGGGGAGAATTGTAACATCCTAACTGTCAGGTATCATTATTATCCCTTCAAAATTTCAAGTTTTAAGGTCTACTCGACGAGTTGATGCTATGACTCGTTGAGTAGAAGCGGGACAGGACACATCATTTAATGAGGGACTCGACGAGTCGGCAAGGGGGACTTGACGAGTAGGAGCTGGTAAAGGAAATCCTAAATTTCAGGGTTTTTGCACCATATATATTGTAGCATTAGCGCCTCCCACTGTCCTCTATCACCCCTTGAGAGCCAGCAACCCTAATTTTCGTGAGTGGGAGCTTGGAGAGTGTTTTTGGAGCTTGGGAAGTGATTTTTGTGAAGGAATCAAGAGGCTAGAATCAAAGATTTCATGTGGATCCAAAGTCTACTTCAGCTTGGGCACGTTTTGGAGGTAACAAGTTGTTACCTTGACCTATTTTCTTCTAGAATCTTTCATATGTGAAGATTAGGTCTTTCTTTAGCTATTCATGAAGGGATTATGGTATGGGAGCTAGATCTAAAGTTGAAACTTCAGATCTGAACCTCTTTTGAGCCCTAAGTTCATGAAGTTCCTAATAGGGTAATGAAGGAACCCTTGTTTATGAGTAAAGTCCCACTTCAAGCTTAGATGTGGAATTTGAGACATGCAAATACGTAAAGGTAGCTACTTTACATTGCTAATACACTCTAGGGACCTAGATCTATAGATTGGATCAAAGGGATAACTCAGAATCGCTTGAACATGAGAATATGCGTTTGGACTTGGCGAGTCTGGGAGATGACTCAGCGAGTCATTTAGGGTTTTGTCCAAATCGGTCCCACATGGACTCGGCGAGGTCTGGGAGATGACCCAACGAGTCAGTTTGAGTTCCAAGCACTGGATCGCGTATCGACTCGGCGAGTTTGCTCTTAGACTCAGCGAGTCGAGTCGAGAAATTCTGGAATCGGTGGAGACTCAAGGCAGAGAAAGTTATTTTCAGCAAATAGGTCAACATGGACTGTTGACCATTGACCAGTGACTTGAATTTGGCTATGGGGTATCTTGTACCTCCCAAGGGTATTTTGGTAATTTGAGTGATTATTGAGTGGACCACTTATGGGTACAGGCGAAGTGGTTAGAGCTATATCTGGAGGTGTGGACAGTATCATTCCGAGCTACTAGCAAGGTGAGTTATCCTTACTATATCAATAGGGTCTAAGGCACCAACACCGGCCCTTTTGGTTGTTATCTTGGTTATAGTACGCTACATGTGGGTATGATCAGTTAGATCGGTATCAGGATAGACAGTATGCTGTTATGCTCTTATGCTCCGTTAGGATTGGTATGTTAGTGAACTGGTTAGATTGGTGCTTTGGTTAGGAGAGATTGCTATGATCGATGATCTGTGATATAGTTATATATGATATTTGTTATGCCAGTATATGTTAGTTATGTACACATGATTATTTGCTTGATGATTAGGTTGAGGCAGTCCTGCTTTGTGCTGAAGGCCAACATACCCTACGAGCGGTCCGGAGAGACTATAGGCCCATGTTCTTGGTCCAGTCATGCTGAAGGCTCGGGATAGACCCAGATAGACTGTAGGCCTTGCAGGGTGGTCCAGTCAGGTCGAAGGCCCAGTATGCATGTTGTTGATTATCTGTTATTGATATGGTATTATCAGTGTGGTTTTGGTATTTTGGGGGTAGCTCACTAAGCCCTTGGGCTTACAGTTTCAATTTATTGTTTCAGGTACTTCAGGAGATCATGGCAAGGAAAAGGCGTGACCGTACCGCTCCACATCCTTATGATTTTGTTATTGGGACACTCTGATGAATATTATTTTGAAAACATTTTGTAAAGCACTATTTGTTTTTATGGTTATAAAAGTTTAAATTTGGCTTAAAATTTTTGGATGTTATAGAAACTCGGAGGGATAGCCAAGAAAGATGCAATGTATGGACCGATGGTGAAGTTTGTGAGGTTGTGTGGTAGACATGTTAGGATAACATGCACATCCAAACACCCGTAAATAATCATAGGTAGGGTGTCTCTGATATAATGCAAACGTAGGAGTAAGAAGCTTTAGGCGTTTGGTGGGAAAATATTATGTAAATAGGCTGAAGTGTGGAGAGCCTCAACCCAAAAACGGGGAGGTAAGTTAGCATGAGTGAGTAAGGCACGGATGATATCATTTAATCGTCAAATCATGCGTTCGGCCCTACCGTTTTGGGGGGGGGGGGGGAAGTCTGTGGACATGAGTATCTAAAAAGGAAACCATGAGAATGGGCAAAAGTATGGAATTCATGGTTGTCGAACTCGCCCCCTAAATTACATTGAAAAGCTTTAACGAATTTGTGGAATTGTGTTTGGATAAGCTTGTGGAATTTAGCAAAAGTTAGAAAAGCTTCAGATTTAAATTTTAAGGGATATACCCAAATGTAGTGTGAGAAATTATCAATAAGCACCATGTAATCATATATTTATATGATGAGTTACTGAGGATGGGTGATGTCCATAAGTCACAATGTATAATCTCAAATGGTGAAGTTGTAAAAGAATGAGAAGCAACAAATGGCAAACGTTTACTATTAGACAAATGGAAAAAATTGCAAAAAAACTTTTGAAATATCTTTATTACATGGATTTTAAGAACGACTAAAAAGAGTGTCAAGGACTTGAGTGCCCGGATGTCCGAGATGATCATGCCACTTTATTGCTGAAGTTGTGAGACAAGCAAGCGGAGATGAAGTGAACAGATAGAGGTCACCGGTGCTTTCACGGCGCGAAAGGAATCTGCCAGTCTTGAGACCTTCAAAGTAATACCGTTAGGATCAAATTCATCGGAAATTGAATTGTCAAGAGTAAATTTTTTACCAGAAAGTAGATTTTTAATTATGTAAGGGGCTAGAAGAATATTATTAAGGCGATAGGTGTGGTTTGGAGTTATGTGTAAGCCATTACCCGAGTACATAATCGACAATGTGTTCCCATTACTAACAAATAAATCACCATTAAAAGGAAATAGAATTTGGTGTTAGTAACTTACCAGGGTCTGAAGTAATGTGAGAGGAGGCTCCAGTGTCCAAGTACCAGGATTAGTCTGGTTGATTTAACGTCACAGTGGAGAGGGCAGCGCCAAGGTCAGTAGGATTGAGCGGGTCAGCAGTGGGCCTTTGAGAGTATGTGGGTTGTGTTGGATAGGTTGGCGAGTAAGCCAGATTGGCCGAGTAACTAGGTTGCTGAGCCGAGTAGTGACCACGTTGTTGAGCCGAGTACCCAAGTTGACTGGAGTGAGCTGTGGGCCTGTTTGGCCAAGATGATGACCAATTGGACCGAGTTGGATGTGGGCAAGGAGGTGCTGATGGAGTCCAGGTCCAATTACCAGATGGTTGCAGTGGAGGACTTGATTGGTTGTACTGTTGTCGTCCACGCCCCCTACCACCACGATTATTGCGACCACGACCATGTCCCCGGGAGGAGTATTGGCGACCACTTTGCTGCTCGAATCCCTATGATTGGTGGTTTCTTGTGGGGTTGTAGTGACCTAGCGATGGGTTTATGTTTCGACCAACTTGCTGCATACATGAATGAGTTATTGTGAACGCCGATTGATTCAAATTCTGGTGAGCGGAGATGCGTTGCTGCTCTATTTGAATCATTGAGCATGCATTGTCCCAAGAAGTGTTTTCTTTATTTTGGATGATGGAGGCTACTGTGTCATATTCTTGAGGAAGACCCCGTACCATTTGTAGGACAAAACGTTACTCAGGCACGGTGTGATCTACATCATTCAACTGTTTTGTCAGATCTTTGAGTTTTTGTTGGTACTCGTCCATGGATGAACACGAAGCAAGTGTCAGGTTAATGAACTGGTGTTCGAGGGCTGCTGCACGTGAGCTTTTATTGTTGACGAAAATATCTTGAATTCGATTCCATGCTTGCTATGTCGTAGCATCAGTGTCTAGAACTCTAGCCAATAATTCATCATATAATGATCCATAGATCCATTGAAGGACAATGGCATCAATTTTCGACCACGACTCGTAAGTCGCGTCCGTCTTCACCGGAGGAGTGCTTCCGTCAGTGTGCTTTAACACATCGTACCCACGCGCATGCAACTTGAACAATTTAACCCAAGACGAATATGTGACCTTCACACCATCTAAAGTTCTGATTTTATTTTGAATGTTGGCAACAGAGTAAACTGGGTGTAATGGCTTTGGATCATTGGTATTATTAGTCATGGAGGCTGTTGAATCGACGGCTAGGGTTAGAAAGTTGGCTCTGATACCATAAAAACCAATATTCTGTATTGTGTCTTTACTAATGACTATCGAGACAATATATAATACATGTATGCCTAACTAACCTCTTCTAAACAAGGAGGATTATTGACTTTCCTCACAATACATATATTTTGATAATAAATACAATATATATTCCGCTAATATACAACATATATTCCGCTAATAGAGGCCTGATTGTTTTAGATAGTGTAAGGTAGATTCTAAATTTGTGAAAATGCATTGTAATATTATTACCTATGAAGGGTATAAATGTAAAGTGTGGCGCTTAAGTAGATTCTTAATTTGTGAAAATGTATTTGTAATTTATTTAACTATGAAGGGTAGAACTATAAAGTTGTACTAGTATATAATTTAATCACATCAAAAATTATTGCACTTCTATATTAAATTTTTTTGTTATATAATTGCTTCATGCAATGTTTCAGTGGGAGCACACGACATCATTTCTTTATCTCGTCCTAGACATGAAAAACCAATAGACCGTCCGTGATTACTATTTTATATGCTTGCTTATGTTCATATATGTCTCCGTTTGTTTATGTTCGTTTGTTTACCATGCTAATAGACATAAACTGTTAATAGACATAAACGAACGAACATTAAAAATGTAATTTGTTAAACGAATGAACATTAACAAAGAAACTCATTTGCTTAGCGTTCGTGTTCATTTGTTGTTTGACTAACTTGAATGGACAAGCATGGAGAACTATTGTTCGTGTTTGTTCATTTCGTTTACCGCCATAATTTCAACAAATTACTAGGATGAAATATGTAGTTTGTAATAGTTACAATTCTTTATTTGCGACAATATCAATGTTGCATCAAAAGATATGACATCAAACAATTCGTGAGCCTATTGCTTACGATTGTGAAATACTTACAATTCTTCATCTGTAACAAGCCAACCAGCCAACAACTTTTGCAAAGGAGACTTATTTTCACAATCACTGGTATTGATTGTATGGATCCTACCCCACATTTTACTAAAAAACTTTCCAGGTATCTTTCTTTAACTGAAAAACCTTTTTAGCATCATCATTAGCTAAAAATCCCATCTTTCTACCATTTTTTGATAAAAAAAAATCTCAAATTCTCACAACTTTTTAATGTTTTAATTTGTGTTTAATCTTTTATGACAGATAAAATTAATGTTGATAGAAAAGCTAAAAAGATTTTAGAGTAAATTACACGAATGGTCCCTATGGTTTATGGTAATTTGTGTGTTTGGTCCCTAATTTATTATTTTAACTCGGAAGGTTCCTATTATTTGTTTTTGTTACACATTTGGTACATGTCCTACCTTAAAAGATTATTTTGCCAATGATTTTTTAATTTATTTAAATAAACACACCCCAAGCCCATCCTCACCATATTTTACCTACACCATAATTTTTTCTACTGAAATAATAGTCTTTTTAGGTAAGACGGGGACTAAACGCGTAACATAAATAAACAGTAGAGACCAAACGTGTAACAAAACAAATAGTAGAATCTCCCAAGTTAAAAGAATAAGTTAGGAACCAAACGTGCAAATTATCCCAAAACTATAGAGACCATTTGTGTAATTTACACAAGATTTTAAATCGAGGAAATCAGTAACTTGATAAATAGCCTGCCACTAAATTTATAGTTTATTCATTTAAATGTAAAGCTAAGTAGAAATCTAGATGTAAATAATATATTTGGAATCCTCGTGAGATCTTGATTGTGATTGAATTAACGAAACCAAGACTTTAAACACTTCATTTTCAGATCTTGGTGATTGTAATCGAGTTTCGCAGACCCGAGGACATTTCCTCTGCGGACACTAAAAGGATACCATTGACATCTATAGTGAAGCACACCTCCAACTCTGAATCCCCATTTGAACCTAGAGTCAGACATGAAAGGGAGAACTTCCCAAGTAATATATTGTCCTTAACTTTGACGCCCTCACCCTGATAAACCGAAATACGTGCTGTTCTTTGATTCACCTGTGAATAAAATATCTTTTTCACGCTTGTGGGTATGCTTGAATTTCTTGGAATAACAACACTCATGCAATCTTTTTCACCGATTTCAACAATATCAACTGCTATTCCTAGTGAGAGAGGAGTGACATCCAACAACACCATATCTTGTTTCTTCTCTTTTTCAAATCCGCTTAACCTTGCAGCCAAGATTGCAGCACCACATGCAACAGCCTCATCACCATTCATGCTCTTACAAAGTTTTTTCCCATTAAAGAAATCCTCCAACATTCTTTGTACCTTTGGAATCCTACTCGATCCACCAACAAGAACCACCTCATCCACCTCCTCCTTTTGCATTTTCCCATCACTTAAACATCTACCCACTTGTTGAATGCATTTGTCAAAGAAACTTGAATTTAGTTCCTCGAATTTTCCACGACTGATTTTAGTGGAAAATTCGATGCCGTTATATAAGCAATCGATTTCGATTGAAGTTAGTGTTGTTGATGATAAGTCCCTCTTTGCTTTCTCACAAGCAACTTTCAATCTCGCCAAAGCTTTTGGATTTCCACTTATGTCGTCATTGTGTTTTTTCTTGAATTCCTTTATGCAGTGATTAACAAGTGTTACATCAAAATCCTCACCACCTAAATGAGTGTCACCCCCAACAGCTTTCACATCGATGCCACCTGTTTTATCGACTTTCAAAAGAGATATATCAAAGGTTCCACCACCCAAATCAAAGACCAATATGTTTTTATCCTTATAATCTGTCATATTGTCGACACCATATGCAATTGCAGCTGCTGTAGGCTCATTTATTAAACGCATAACATTGAAACCGGCTATGATACCTGCTTTCTTTGTTGCTTCTCGTTGGCTGTTGCTAAAATAAGCCGGAACAGTGATCACAACATCCGTGACCTCAGTCCCAAGAAATTCTTCACAAGCCTCTTTCATCTTCTTGAGAACCATGGCTGATAATTCTTCAGGTGCAAATTTCTTCTCCTCACCCTTGAGCTCGACTACAATAGATGGCTTCTCTGAAGCTCCTTTAATGACCTTGAAAGGCCATGACTCCATATCCTTATGCACTTGAGGTTCATCGAACTTGCTCCCAATCAAACGCTTAACATCTGAAAATTTAGAGGATTCCAATTAGCGTTATGTTGTTCCCACTTCTTTGAGTTTTATAATCCAAATGAAAACATGAAATGAGAAATTATGACTAAAAACTTGCCATATATAGTGTTAGTAGGGTTCCTAGCGATCTGATTTTTTGCACCCTCGCCTACCAAGACTTCGGTGTCATTGAATGCTACGATAGATGGAGTGATCTTGTTTCCTTGTTCATTAGGTATGATCTCCACCCGATTTTTTTTGGGAATCCAGACACCAGCACATGAGTATGTTGTTCCAAGATCAATGCCAATTACTGCTCCTTTACCTCTTTGAGACATTTTTGAACCAGAAATGAAACTGCAAGACTCAAGAAAAATTAAATGAAAAAAGGAATATAACGTTATCTTAGTCTTGAATACGTTTGAGAATCCAGGAAACTTGATTCATTTATATTTCAAATGCATTTATATTCCGAATGAGCCTGACTTTGCAATTAAAGTTTATGACATAATTATCCGGGGATGGAACACATAAAACTAACTTTGGTGAAACCACAAAACTAGTTTATCTAGCCTATAAACTAGATTTTTGATAAGTTATTTCACATAGTTTATTTATAAACTAACTTTTAAGCAACAAAAACTAATATTTCAGCAAGCGAGTGAACAAGGTGTAAACTTTTATTTGAATAGGAGTATATACTATCTTTATTGAATTGGTTTTATTCGAATCACCATATATAAGCCTCTCCACTAATTCTTTTTTCAATATTTTAACTTTTATTAAATTTGAACTTTATTTCCATATAGTATCTAAATTTATTATGTACGAGCAAATTAATAAACCAATAAGAAAATAATGTGCAGTTGTTTCTTTCGTTTGGCATGGTTTGTCGACAATCAAAATTATAAGAAGTGAAAGTGTGAAACATGTTTTAATCTGTAATAGCAGGTCCCTTTGTTCAATTGTTTTGATTGTATTCTTGGGTTTGCAGTTGTTACACTCATCACGCCTTGTTTTTCTTAGGCTATACCTTTTGCGTTGGAAGTTCATCGTATAGCCTTATAGATAAATAATACATGACATGAGTAGTAGTAGTGACTTAAATATGAGACTTTGAAAGAGAGAGAGAGTACTAACAAGGTTACTGGGAGTCTGGTCCACCGGAGAGGAGATAACCGAGCAGTCCGACTGAAAGAAAGTTAAGAAGGCAGTGGTCCGGCGGAGAGCAAGTTTCCCGTTAGATTTCGAGTTGCAGCCGGCGAAGGCGGCGCAGCGTTATGCCTATACTTTTATAGGGTTTTCAGTTTTTCTAAGAACTAAGTTCATAAATTGTAAATTAGATTGGCTTTGGGGTTAATTTTTATTATTATAGCGATGACAGTTTCCTAATGAGATTGATATTAAAACTTGTTTTGAGATTTTTTAGGGATTAGATTGAGTTATTTTTAAATGAGATTCAAGATTGCTCTTACAGTTTAGATTGAGCAACTTTAATCATCTAAACAAACGTATATATGTGGTATCCAGTTTTCAGAAGTAAACTATATCCAGACAAATCCCCAAGAACTTCACTTGCGGGTTTTTCATCTTTGAAAGTACCCAGCTGTAGCCTTTTACGTGGTTTAATGTTTTTATTTTTGTTTAATATTTTATGTAAAATGCACCACCCATTGAATCCGCCACTACTATAATTGGATTATACTAACAACACTATATAGTATGAATGCTTTGGAGACAGATAGAGTTAATGTTGAGCAAAAAAAGCAACTTGAGGAAATTAGTAACTTGTTAAATAGCTTGCTACGAAATTTTTAGTTTATTTTCTTAAATTTAAAATAAAGTAGAAAGCTGAAACGGAAATAAAATATTTGAAATCCCGTGGTCTTGTGATTGGATTAAGAAATTCAGGTGAGTTCAGGTCTTAGTGATTGTAATGGTTTTTCACTGACCAGTAGATGTTTCTTCTGCAGAGACTTGAAGGATCCCATTGGCGTCTATACTGAAGCAAACCTCTAATTGTGAGCGCCTATCTAAACCTAGAGTCAGGTTGTAAAGGGAGAACTGCCCAAGTAATATGTTGTCCTTAACTTTGATACCCTCTCCCTGATAAACTGAAATACATACTGTTCTTTGATTCACCTGTGAATAAAATATTTCTTTTACACTTGTGGGTATGCTTGTATTTCTGGGAATAACAACACTCATGCAGTCTTTTTCACCGGTTTCAACAATATCGACTGCTATTCCTAGTCCCAAGAAATTCTTCAGAAGCCTCTTTCATCTTCTTGAGAACCATGGCAGATAATTCTTCAGGTGCATATCTCTTTTCATCGCCCCTGAACCCGACTACAATAGTTGGCTTCTCCGAAGGTCCTCCAGTGACCTTGAAAGGCCACGACTGTATATCTTTCTGCACTTGAGGGTCACCAAACCTGCTCCCAATCAAACGCTTAACATCTGAAAATTTGGAGGATTCCAATTAGCGTGATGAATCAAGTTATATTTTTAGTGAATTCAAAAAAATAAGCAACAAAACTGTTGTTCCCACTTCTTTGAGTCTTATATAATCCAAATGAAAACATGAAATGAGAAATTATGATTAAAAACACTTGCCATATACAGTGTTAGTAGGGTTCCTAGTGATCTGGTTTTTTGTACCTTCGCCTACCAAGACTTCTGTGTCATTGAATGCTACGATGGATGGAGTGATCTTGTTTCCTTGTTCATTTGGTATGATCTCCACTCGATTTTTGTTGGGAAGCCAGACACCAGCACATGAATAGGTCGTTCCATGTAAGCATAAATATTGTAACAAAATAAATAGTTTTATATATTTTTAGTATGATTGTTAGGCTTGGTAATCAAGCATTTATGCCCTGTAATTAAGGCAGAATCTTTGCCTTATAATTGAGGGTATTTCCTTTTTACCCTTGTAATTACTCTGTATATCAGTATATTGATTGAGACAATCAAGTTGGGGGTTTTACTCTTCACTGTTACTGTTCTTCTTCTCCATACGCTTTTTGTATTGTCTTCTCTCCCCTGTATAGTCTTTCATGGTATCAGAGCTGGTCATGGATTCTGAATCAACCATGACTAACGATTCTGGTTTATCAGGAATGACTAATTCCCAATCTCTTCCCATTTTCTACAACCCTAATGCCATCATGGCTCACACTCATCTTACCAAAGAGAATTATGTAAAATGGAGTACCCTATTCAAAACACTTCTACGAGCCCACCAACTATTATTTGTTATTGACCCAAACCCACCCCCAAAAACCCTTGCTGATGGTAAAGAGAACCCTGATCACCACAAATGGAAGAATGCAACCGACCTGATCTGCTGCTGGATAAAAGGCACTGTTACCCCTGCCATCCAACCTTACCTAAACTCGTGTGACACTGCACCTGCAGCGTGGAGTGTTCTAGCAAAGTGTTTTGGCTCCACATCGGCTATCCAAATTGAAAACTTACAGGACCGTCTCCACAACCTGAAGAAACCAACTGACCTCTCGGTTTCAGATTATCTTCTTCAAGCCAAAACTATATCAGATTCCCTCACTGCTGCAGGAAAACCTCTTGAAGACTATGAACTTATTCAGCGCATTCTTGGTGGTCTCGGTGCTGAGTTCAAAGAATTTCTCACCTCTATGTCCTCATCACATATCCGACAGTCACTTAATCTTGATGAACTGACGGAATTGCTTCTTAAAGAAGAAATGTTACAACAAAAATGTGCAATTCCGGTTGAGCAGACTACAGCCCTAGTTGCAACTAAAACCTCCCCTTCTCAACCTCAGTCATCATCTCGTCCCAATAACAGTGGGAATGGTAATAGGGGGAGCCATGGGCGTGGTAACCCTAATCTTGGTAGAGGCGGCAATCAAGGAAGAAATAATTGGGTTGGACAACAATGGAGCAATAGTTATAGACGAAATTATAGAGGTGGACGCGGTGGTGGTCGCACAAGAGGATCATTCAGAGGAGGAAGTTCTCATGGCCGGGGAATTTTACCCACTCCATCTCACCAGGGGCACTTTCCTGACTTCGATTCTCCATGCCAACTTTGCTACCAGTATGGTCATGATGCGAGAGTTTGTGAACAACGTAACAATGCTGCATACTTCTCACATTCTGAACCTTATGTCTTGGACTCGGGTGCTACAAACCACATGACACCGGATCCCTCTAGCCTGTCCGATTATTCTCATTATACAGGTAAAAATTCAGTGATTTTTGGTAATGGCACAAGCTTACCTATCTCTCGTATTGGTAAATCTGCTTTCCTTCATAAGAATCGTTTCTTTAAGTTGAATAATGTTTTGTTTATTCCAAATTTGCACAAACCTCTATTGTCCATTCGCCAATTTTCTAAAGATAACAATTGTTTCTTTGAACTTGACTGGTGTGGTTTTCGTGTTAAGGACATTCAAACGCGGGAGATTCTTCTTTCTGGTCATAGTTTTGGAGGTCTATATCAGCTGTCATTCAATCCAAATATGCCTCACAGTCCAGTTGCTCTCTTAGGCGAACGGTCAACTCCCAACACCTGGCATGATTGCTTAGGACATCCCTCTTCTAATATTCTTAAAGTTCTTTGTAGCAAGTTTAATTTACCAATAAATGGCAAACTTTCAGAAACACAGTGTTGTCATGTATGCCCAATGGGAAAATCAACTAAACTAGCTTTTGTTCCTAGAAATTTTAATGCTTCTCATCCTCTTGAATTGCTTCACCTTGATGTTTGGGGCCCTTCCCCGGTTCTTTCTATGAATGGTCATCGTTTTTACTTATCAATAATCGATGATTTCTCTCGCTATGTGTGGCTTTTTCCATTGTTCCATAAATCTGATGTTACTAATGTTTTTGCCACTTTTAAAACACAAATTGAGAATCAACTATCTAGAAAAATCACAGCTGTTCATTATGTTAAGACTATACAAACCGATGGTGGTGGTGAATTCACTAGTAGGCAATTTAAAGCTTCTTTGTCAAAATGGGGAATTAAACATCAAATCACTTGTCCCTATACACCTCAACAAAATGGTGTAGTGGAATGAAAACATAGACACATAGTCCAAATGGGTATGTGTCTTATGACAAAATCACACGTTCCATTTAAGTTTTGGCTCGAAGCATTTAACACTGCTGTGTACCTCATCAACAGACTCCCAATGCGTCAATTAGATTTTTTCTCCCCCTATCAAAAACTTCTCTTGCGTGACCCTGATTATCGCTTTCTCAAAGTCTTTGGATGTTCATGCTTTCCTTACATTCAACCGTATAATTCTCACAAGCTTATGCCAAAATCAACTCATTGTATTTTTCTTGGCTATGATAATACTCGCAAGGGCTATAGATGTTTGGACTTAAAAAATGGACGTGTTTATATTTCACGACATGTTGTTTTTGATGAATTGGATTTTCCTTTGAGAAATAAAAGTGCAGGGTCTGTACCTGGTCAAACACAACAACAACTGCGGACCAACCATATGGCTGAAGATATGCAACACTCGTTTTCAACCTCACCTGCAACCTCACAACCCAACGTTGCAACAACCCAAAACTCTACAGAAATCCACCATCCAATTATTGAGCAAACAACTCCCACCCCAAGCTCAATTCCAACACCAAATCCTTCAACACCAACCACGCCTACAACAATACCAGGTGACCATCAACATACAAGCGTTGGGCAGACATCTCAAGTAAACTTCACTCCAGATACATCTTCTTCACCAGCCACCCCTGCATCATCTTCACCTAAAGTTCAAAAAGTCACTCCTGAGTTATGCACTCCCTCACCTGCCATACCTGCATCTTCAAATATTACACATCCAGCCACTGAAAGTCCAGAAAGTTTAAACCCAACCCTCAAAATCAGGTCCCTTACTGATATGTACCAGAAAACATCACCCCATCCATTGCCCCATGGTCTAATAGCCACCAAATTAGATGATGTGTTTTCTGAACCTCGAACTTTTAAACAAGTATCAAAATTTCCTCATTGGCAACATGCAATGCAAGAGGAAATTACTGCCTTACACAAAAACAAGACTTGCCACCTTGTTCCTTCTCAGCAAGGTATGAATGTTGTGGGATGCAGATGGATTTTTAAGGTCAAAAGAAAAGCTGATGGCTCCCTTGAACGCCACAAGGCTCGATTGGTGGCACAAGGGTTCACCCAACAGGAAGGACTTGATTATGCAGAAACATTCAGACCGGTGGTTAAACTATCAACAATTCATACCGTTCTCTCCTTAGCCCATGCTCAACGTTGGGATATCAAACAATTGGATGTCAAAAATGCCTTTCTCAATGGCATTCTTCATGAAGATGTTTATATGAAGCAACCACCGGGATTCATCTCTAAATCCTTCCCAAATCATGTGTGCAAACTAGATCGTGCCCTTTATGGTCTCAAACAAAGTCCACGGGCATGGTTTCAACGACTTCATGAGTTTCTGTTACACCACGGATTCTTTAACAGCCAAGCTGATTCCTCTTTATTCATCAAACACACGAATGAGTCTACTACCATTCTTCTAATCTATGTTGACAATATAATTATCACCGGGTCATCTCCGTCCGCTGTTTCCTCTATCATTGATGTGATATGCAACACTTTTGACAGTCGTCGTCTTGGCAACTTACATTATTTCCTTGGCATTGAGGCTACTCGGAATTGTCACACTTTGCAGCTAAGACAAACTAGATATGCTCTGGATCTTTTGGAAAGATTCAACATGACTGGATGCAAGCCGGCTACTACTCCTAGTGCTCCCAATTCTCGATTGTCTTTACTTGAGGGTGACCTACTTCCAGATGCTACTGAGTATCGCAGCATGGTTGGTGGCCTACAATATCTCACACTTACCAGACCAGACATTGCCTTTTCAGTAAATCAAGTATGTCAATTCATGCACCAACCTCGTACCTCTCATCTACAGGCCGCTAAACGTATTCTACGGTTCATTAAAGGCACACTACAGGAGGGTTTGTCATTCTATGTGTCCACATCTTTTCACATTCGCGCCTACTCTAACTCAGATTGGGCAGGAGATCCGAATGATCGTCGATCTACAACAGGTACTTGTATCTATGTTGGCCCAAATCTTGTGTCTTGGACCGCTAAGAAACAGCCGACCGTCTCTCGATCAAGCAGCGAAGCTGAATATCGTGCCCTTGCTACTACTACAGTGGAACTTAGATGGTTCTCTTACTTGTTTCGTGAGTTGAATATCTTTCTTCATCCCCCTCTCTCTTTTGTGACAATTTATCAGCTCTACATATGGCTCGCAATCCAGTATTTCATGCCCGTACTCGTCACATTGAGATAGACTATCATTTCATAAGAGAATTGGTCACTCGTGGATTTTTAAAGCTACACTATATATCCACTGATGACCAGTTAGCAGATTTGTTCACAAAGGGCCTCTCTAAAGTCAGGTTTAATGCTTTATCTGTCAAGTTGCGCCTCCCTTACGGATGTCTTACTTGAGGGGGGGTGTAAGCATAAATATTGTAACAAAATAAATAGTTTTATATATTTTTAGTATGATTGTTAGGCTTGGTAATCAAGCATTTATGCCCTGTAATTAAGGCAGAATCTTTGCCTTATAATTGAGGGTATTTCCTTTTTACCCTTGTAATTACTCTGTATATAATCTGCAGTATATTGATTGAGACAATCAAGTTGGGGGTTTTACTCTTCACTGTTACTGTTCTTCTTCTCCATACGCTTTCTGTATTGTCTTCTCTCCCCTGTATAGTCTTTCATTCCAAGATCAATACCAATTGCTGCTCCTTTTACTCTTTTAGACATATTTGAAGCAGACATGAAGCGACAAGGTAGGATTCAAAACAAATCACTAGAGCAGATAATAAAATGGTATCTTAATCTTGAATACGTTTGAAAAACCATGAAACTTGATTCATTTATATTTCGAACGAGTATTAATTTGCAATTGAAGTTCATGAGTCATGACACAGGTATCAAACAGACCAACTTTCATATCCAGATAATAGGATGATCTCCAAGAGTACTCGTGTACATTCCCCAAGAATTTCACTAACGTTCGTCTGGACCAAAGTCTACTCGGTTGCTTTTTCCATGAGTAGTGTCTTTTGGGTGGTTTATACATGTATATCAATAATACATAATGGTATATATTTTTCTTCTTCATTATTTTAACCTTTCAAAATTTAATGATATTATGGGGTGTTCAGCTTATCTTTTCACGTAGCAAAAGGACTTTTGGGAAAAGTCACAAAAAATCAGGATTTCCTGACTTTTCCAAAAAGTCAGTTTTCCTTATATCAAAATCCCAAAAGTTGCTTTTAAAATACTTTTACCAAACATTTTTTCGATTCTATCTTTTTCTAAAAGTATTTTTGGTCTCTCAAAAGATAAACCAAACACCCTTTATGATGCAATACCAGCTTAATGAAATTTTAGACAACCATGACCAAAACAACTTTTCTTGAACCATCAATTTAACACAACCAGAAATTTAAGAGCTAAAAATTTAACAAAGTCAATATACAACTTTGTAAGACTGGAGGGTATGGGAGAGATATTTCCCTCACTTTTTTTGGGCCACACCATCATTTCCCTCACTTTCCTTTCCCTCACGTAAAACCTAAGGAATGGGTTGGAAGTTTCCCTCATTATTTTTTTAATTTTTTTAAAATATATTTTATACATATAATATACTCATTTTATAGGGAATTAAAAACCATAAATTTTGATATATTTTTTATATTTTTTTATTAGGTATATCATTTTATAAATATTAAAAAAGATTAAAAAAGTTGTCCAATAACATGAAGAGAGAGAGTATGACACTCCTCCCCCCACCTCTTTCCCGCGGGTTGTTTCCCTCACCCAAGGAATGGTGTTCCAGAGTGAGGGAAGCTTCCGTCACCCTTTCCCGCTATGATACCGTTCGGCCTAACTTATCCACCCGGACTCCTATTGTTAATAGAAATAAGTGTAAGCTGGTAATTTTCATATTGTTAATAGAAAAAAGTGTAACTAGATCATTTTTAAATCGAATACAAAGTCTTTTTTTGTTAAATTCTTATATTTTAATTTTGATAAATAATAAAAATAATAAATTTTGACAAAAAAAAAGACTTGCAGTTGAAATTACATGGTTACACTTATTTCTATTAACATCTAGATGGATAAGTTACATGTTTAGTTGACATTTCACTACAATAAATGTACCATCTTCCGACGACATAAGTCGTCTCTACAACTTAACCTATCTTGACAACAAGTTATCAGACGTTGAATTTCTTTGACCTTGACGTCTATGTCAAGGACATGTTGTCACCATAGCTTAGGCAGGAAATGAAATAAGATATACAGTTTTCTTAAAACTTATTCTTACGATATTCTTATAACATGTTGTCAGTATAGGTTACAAGAAATATAATTTCTATGTATTTATATTTCATGTTGTAATAAAAGTGATGGCGTTTTCTAGAAAGCTATGTCGACGACAAGTCGTCAGTAAACCATGCTGACGATCCGTGTGAAATCTACCCCGACGACAAGTTGTCGGTACATATATTTTTTTAAATTTTTTGTAATTTAAAGAAACAATAAAACGATGTTGTATATCTTAATTGTTATGCCAACGACAAATCGTCAATAAACTTGTTGGCGATCCGTGTGAAATCGATACAAATTTTTATCTTTTTGTTCTTTTTTTTTTCCGATTTACATAAACAACAAAATGATATCGTATATCTTAACCTTATACCGATGACTTCTTGTCAACATAGGGTTTTATGATATGGCACTGGGTCAATCGACCCTCATTTGTTTCTCTCTCGATCATCGACGATTCTCGTTCTTCTCCGGTTGCAACGTCGACCCTTATGTAACTTCTAGGTCACTCTTTCTTCTCCAGTTTCCCTCTTTTTTTTTGGTTGGATTTTGAGATGTTTGGGTTTTTTATGGTTTTGCTTGGTTTCCCGATAAGGTAGTCACTGGAGGACCACCGACGACGACACTGAGTTCCAACAACCACCTACTTCCAGCCACCACAATAGGAGTTGCATGTAAGGTTTTTTGATTTCTCAGTTTTTTTCCCTGATTTAGGGTGTTTTCCGGTGATCACCAGCCACTACCAGAGGACTACCATCTACATCTACCATAGTAGGAAAACATATAAGGTTTCTAGTTTTTTCTTTAGTTTTATCTTTGATTAGGTTATTGTGGTATGTATTTAGAATCTTTGACT
This sequence comes from Lactuca serriola, assembly GCF_051521515.1. Taxonomy (NCBI): domain Eukaryota; kingdom Viridiplantae; phylum Streptophyta; class Magnoliopsida; order Asterales; family Asteraceae; genus Lactuca; species Lactuca serriola. Next base: position 109,626,610 of record NC_136410.1, read on the forward strand.
AGGTGATTGTTGATGTTGATGTTTGTATGCATTTAGAATCTTTTATTAGGTAATTATTGATGTTGAGTGGTTATTTTGGATGTATAAAACGTATAATATGTTATATGATTGTGTTAGTTGTTTATTTTTGCTAGTTTGAGTACATATAAGATGAAGTGATAAATTGCTTAATCGATAAGTGTTTAAAGGGGTTGTATTTAATTTCATGATAAGTTCTTAGTAATTAATTGACAAGTGATTAATGTGTTTCTATTTTTGTGATAAGTGCTTAATTTATTCTATAGGTGAATGCTTAATGAATAGTTGCTAATGGGTTGTATTGTAAATTGCTTAATATGCTTAATATTGTTAATGACTTAATTGTAATCATTATGACTTTAGCTTAATTAGGTAATATGATTGTTTACAGTACAATGTTATAGTTGAAAAACAACAAAAGTAAATTGTTATAATAGAAAAAAAAACAAAATAATATTTAAAGTATAATGATATAGTTAAAACACAAATATAAGATGCTATAAATACTATAAATATGAAAAAAAGTGCAAATAGAATGCTTTAATAAACAAACAATAAAAGTACATTGCTATTAAAGAAAACCTAACTAGAAGGGTTATTAACAACAACGTACTTTTATTACTTTGTTTATTAAATCATTCTATTTTCATTTCTTTTTTATATTTATAATAGAAAAAAAAATATTTAAATTTTAATGCTATTATGTATAATCTAATAACTAAATTATTTAAAGTAATGTTATTATAAAAAACCAATAATAAAAAAGAAGTGAAAATAAAATGATCTAATGATAAAACTAATAAAACTACATTGATATTAAATATAACATAACTGTAAAGGATATTAATAGCAACATACTTTTATTAGTTTATTTACTAAATTATTTTATATTAATTTATTTTTTATATTGATAATAGAAAACTAACTAGTTAAAGTATGTTGCTATTAAAAGTACGACGTTATAATAGACAACAAACAAAAGTATTAGAAAACGTTGAATAATTCGTTTTTAGTCTAAGTTTCTTCTTTACAATCATCAAGAGCCTATAAATATCCTTCTGCAAGTGATTTAGAAATTAATATCGGGTTGCCCCCATTTTGGGATTTCTTTTTGAATACTTCATCTCATTTAGGTTTGAATATGTATTTTAAGATTGTTTTCTTAAGAAAAATTTGGTTGTCGTTTTCTCCTTACTCTTGGAGTACATATTTCTTTATATAACTAGGAGCTAAGGGGAAATGTTGTCGAAATTTTCTTAAACAAACAATCATGCGATACACATTCTTATATGAGATAAGGTATTCAAAAAGTGGGTTTAGAAGTCTACCCTTTTGAATACTCTATCCATTCCATCAAATTTTTACTTCTCGGGTATATATTTTCTTATATACTTGTGAATACTTTATCCATTCTCATGTATATATTTCTTTATATAGCCAAATACAATCTCACTTTGAATAACTATGTATGCAATGTAATTTTTAATAATGAAACAATAATGATGGTCGATAAGAGTTGGATTAGAGAGAATCAAATGTCTTCAAAATTCTCGGAAGGTGTTAATAACTTTAAGAAGATTAACGAGAAATATGTCAACTCTGAAGGCAAAGTCTATTGCCCGTGCAAAAGATGTGTAAATATGTATCGACAATTGTTGCGTACAGTTTATGCCCACATACATAACCGTGGGTTTCTACAATTGCATACTATGTGGATTTATCACCATAAGAAACATGTAGCTTCAGATTTAGGCTACATCTCGACTCCAAGAATAAACACTCTAGTTAACACTCTATCAACTAATGAGATGTTTGATGTATTTGATGATGTATTGGCTGAACCAAATACAAATGAAGAAAATATAGACAAGATATAGACCCAAAATTTGATGCTTTGTTTGGGGAGCTCAATACCGAGTTACACCCTGATTGTAGCGAGATGTCTTCCTTAAAATTTTTAGAAAAATTTGTTGCATATTAAAGTGATCAATAGATGGATAGATAGTTTGTTTCACCAACTTGTAGATTTACTAAGAGATGCTTTCCCGAAGAGCAAGATTCCACCCTCGCACTATAAAGTTAAGAATAAGTCGAGAAAGATAGGATGAGGATTTAAATCCATCCATGTTTGCAAAAATCACTGTGCTTTTTTTGGAAGGAGAATGATTCTATGCATAATTGCCCGATTTGTAAGGAGAGTAGATGGGTGGATCCAACTACAAAGGGGAAGAGAGTACCATAAAAAGTGTTGTGGTACTTTTATTTGACTCCAAGGCTTCGATAAATATATAGCTCCAGATTCATAGCTAAAAATAGGAGTTGGCATAATATTAGATGCTCAGTGGATGGTATTATGTATCATCCGGTTTATGGGAAGTCATGGCAAGATTTTGATCAGAGATATCTAGAATTTGCCAAAGAACCTAGAAATGTTCGTTTAGGTTTCATTGCTGGTGGTTTTATTCTATTCGCAAACTTTAATAGTACTTATAGTACTAGGCTAATTATTATGACTATGTAACGACCAAAAATTTCAACCAATTTAAAATTTTCGAAAACAACCCGATTCCATTAAATTTATTACAAAAAGGTTTTCAATACAATTTATTTTAAGTATTCCCAGAATCTCATCACAACATAGACACGAGGAGCGGTACGATCACGCCTTCGCCTTGCCACGGTCTCTTGAAGAACCTGAAAAACATTAAACCACAACTATAAGCCCGAAAGCTTAGTGAGATATCCCCAAAATACCAACCACATATACCATACACGCATAACATGCCATAACATATCCGATCACAGAACAAAAATGCACTTCGAGTCTACTGTGTGTCTGGTCCGCCGCACCGGCCAACAGTCCACCTGGTCCACCCTCCGAGTCTAGCCATATACCTCGAGTCTATAGTGTGATTGGTCCGCCCACACCGAGCCTTCAATCCACCCGGTCCACTCTCTGAATCTAACCACATACATCGAGTCTGCAGTATGATTGGTCCGCCTGCACCGGGTCTTCAATCCACCTGGTCCACTCTCTGAGTCTACAGTATGACTGGTCCGCCCGCACCGGGCCTTCAGTCGGCCTAGTCCACTCTCCGAGCCTCGACATGTCTGGTCCGCCCTCTTGGGGCCTACAGCCTATCCGGACCGCTTGCTGGGCCTTCGGGCCAACCGGTCCGCCCTGGGTATCTTGACCTACAGCACAAAGTAGGACCCGCCTCAACCCAACTCCAGTCCAAACAACCATGTGCACATAAACATACAATCATATAGCAATTCACAGTCAAAAAATCGATCAAACAGATCACATAACATATCATCATCCTAACCAGGATACCGACCTAACCAGTCACTAGCATAGCATCAGCCTACATCTCAGAATACCGATCTCAATCAGGTATCTAACATATACCATCCTAACTACCAGGATGCAAACATATCAAAGCAATAACATAACAACAAATACCCAGATCTCAATCCGATAAGGGCCGGCCTTGGTGCCTTAGACCCTGTTGATATAGTGAGGATAACTCACCTCGAAACTGCCGACTGAACACATAACCCAAGCTGCTCCGATTACTGATACGACCTCCACCACTGGACAACCACCAAGGCACTGAACTCAAAACAATATCCAACAATTACCAAAATGCCCCTGGAAATCACTGGTCAACCCTTGGTCAAAGTCAACCCCTGACTGACTCTACTCGCCGAGTCAACCCGATGACTCGCCGAGTCCCCATGCTCAGAAATCCCTCAATCCGCAACTCAACTCGCCGAGTCCAACAACTCTGAGTCCACTCACACACAACTCACCGAGTCATCCCTTGACTCACCGATTCACGGCTCAACCAGAAAAGATTGGGACTCTTCGACAAGACTCGCTGAGTCCAAGAACAGACTCGTCGAGTCTAAGACTATCTTCAACCTACTCGCCGAGTTGTTCTTCCAACTCGTCAAGTTCCAGGCCATCTTCATCCAACTCGCCGAGTTGTTCTTCCAACTCGTCGAGTCCCAGCCTATCTTCAAGCAACTCGCCGAGCCCACCCATGTGACTCGCCGAGTACCACCGGGTCTGAATCCATATAGAGGCTTTCCAAGCCATGTAGATGATCCAAACCATAGATCTACCCTTCCTAAGGCCATCCATCACGTAAAGTGGCAAACTTTACGTGAATCCAAGGAGATCTAGGCACTTTGCACTCTAGGGCTAGGGTTTGGGACAAAATAACTCCTTCAAACACTCATCAACACGGACTTTATGACATATAGGACCATCACAAGCTTAGATCTGAAGTAGCATCCTCAGATCCAAGTTTCTATCTCACTTTAGATGCCATACCAACCACCACACATGAATCCATGAAGAAAATAGTTTAAGGAAATGGTCCCTTACCCTTGGAATGAGCCCAACCAACTGTAGATTGTTGTTTCCCCCAAGCTTCCTGATACAAGCCTCCAATCTTCAAGCTTAAAGCACCTTCTCCAAGCTCTAATTCACTCAACAATGGGGTTTCCTCACGAAATTAGGGCTTCTGGAACTCAAGGGGTGATAAGGAGGCTGGGGAGGAGACATAATGTTCTTTATATAGGGCTCAACCTCCAGATTTAGGGTTTTCTCCACTCAGCACGAACTCGCCGAGTCCACCCATGCTACTCGCCGAGTTGGTCGTTTAACACGCGACTAGAGTCGCGACCCTACTCGCCGAGTCCACTCTTGGACTCGCCGAGTCGCTCCTTCCCATTTTACTCTTTTAGCCCTTCAACTTTACTCTTGCTATTCTGGGATGTTACAATTCTCCCCCACTTACATTAGGCTTCGTCCTTGAAGCCTGCGACAGTTCAACTCTAGAACCACTCCCGCAATGCACCACCTGGCATTAACTGGGCCAGGATCCTTAACGCACAACCATCGAAACCGGAACTCACTTTTTCCTTTCTTGCGGTGTCCTGACCACCGTCTCAAGCCGGCCACCGGCTTTACCCTTTGATAACTCCACTTAACAACTGAGTACTATTCATGATGCAACACTGCTCCAAATCACAACCATCACTCGACCCATATGAGCTAGAAATAACCATGCACCACCGGATTCCCGATTCGAGTCCAACTCTAGTCATTCTGCTGACAGAAGACACATTCTTCAGAGCAACTCCCATGAGTTCTCCTCTTGCAATCACATACACATGCTGAACTAGCTCTAGCACCCTCAGGTTGGGAAACCCCGATACATGATGACATCTCCAAATCCCCAAGGATGAACCACTACTACATACGCACTTCCCTGATCAGAATCACACTGAGAGCCCGAGACTCCCTCGCTGCATCCCTTCCGAGCCTCTTGGCTCTACACCCGCGGAATTCCTTCCGCGACCTCAGCTGACATCCCAAATCGGATGTGATTCCGTTCCACTGCCGCAAACACGCTGCTCAATGACCATACTCGGATCACCCTAATCATAACTCTGCTCTGCCGCTTTCACATCCGTGAACTTGCACTCCCACTTGGAGTTACACTCCTCTCTCATTCCTTTACCAAGGAATCCACTTGGCCGCCTTGTCACTCCGACAAGTGCCACGGTGCTCGCCCAACACTACACCACTCCTTCATAGCGTAACCGATATCCATCCAACACTCATGCTCTGACTCTGATCGCAGGGACTCTCAAGCCCATGCATTATCTCAACTAATCAAGATCACTACTCGGGGCCAGACCTTCAAATGCTATCACACCGCAACATACACAAACCATATCCTCGAACCGATCCAACAATACCTGCAGAGTCTTCAGCATGACTGGACCGCCTCACCAGGCCTTCAACCAATCTGGACCACTCTCAGAACCTTCAGCCAATCTGGACCGCTCTCAGTGCCTTCAGTTTAGCTGGACCGTTCTCCGAGCCTTCGGCCTGACTGGTACGCCTACCGGCCTTCAGTCTATCTGGACCGCTCAACTAGCATTCATTATTCTGAGCTATCTCTCCGGGAAATCTTCCCATGCATACCGTTCTAGCCCTCTAGGGGTTCCAAACTCTATCTCCATCACACAACTCAATCCCGGCCTGATCCCAAATCCTCCGCAAATAAGTACCCTTGGTCTGTATTCCGCCCCGCATGCCTGCGACTTACTCATGCCAGCCTACGCTCTTGGCTGACAGAACACTGCTGAATCCCAGACAGCTCAACAATCTCACATACTCATCGATCATCCGGAGAATTTTCCAATTCTCCCCCACTTAGGGCACTGACTATCAACCACCGGTCGCTATCACCGACCTCCCAAAACAACCCTGCACAACACCACACCTACACGCGGACTGATTTCCCACTAGCACTAGCAACCTTCACAAAATCACATTTCCACACCGATCCTCCCGCTCGAAAGAAATTCAATCTGTAGCTAACCACTCCTCAGAAGGCAGATGCTACCCGACATTCAGACCAACGCCAGATTCCCACTAACAACCCCATGAATGATAACCAACAAAATTCCCAACACTAACCCATAATCATACCATAACTCTCAAAAACAACAAATACCACACCAAGAACCACACAAAGATACTAGCACATAAACAATACTCCACAATAATCATAAGATAACAAGACATCAAGGAAGAAACATACCCGCAGCTGCATCCGGCACTGCTCCGACCTCCTCTGCTGCAAGCTGAAAAGCACGACCCTGAGCCCTTGGGGGCTCCGTTCCACCCTGACCTCCACCCGTGATCCTCAAAGTGGCCGATGCTGGAGCCTGCACCGGTCCTGCAGCGAGCTGTGGATAGTTGACCCTCAAATGTCCAACCTGATGACAATGGTAACAAATCCTCAAATCCCGAACCGGCGTTGACTGCCGACAATCCCTCACATAGTGCCCCTCCTTTCCGCACTTGCGGCATGCACCACCGGACCTACAAACTCCGGTGTGACTCCTTCCACACTTCCCACAAGTGTGGCTACTCAGAGACCCCACTCTAGAATCTACGGTCTTGGACCGTTTTGGCGCCGGCTGCAACTGCACTGGAGCCTGCCTCAACTCACGCATCTGCAACTCAATCTCTAACTCGCGCCGCCTGGCGGCCTCCTGCAACTCCAACAAGGTCTCGCACCTCTGCGTAGACACAAACTGTATGATATCCCTCTTGAGCATGCTCAGATATCGAGACATCTGAGCCTGCTCCAAAGCGAACTCAGGGCAGAACATTGCCCTCTCAGTGAACATCCTGGTGATCTCAGTCACTGACTCCGAATCCTGCTTCAGCTCAAGGAACTCCTGAGCCAATCTCTCCCTCTCAACTCGCGGAACATAGCGAGTGCTGAACATCTCCCTGAACTGATCCCATGAAACCGCAACCCTTTGCGCATCCGAAAATGACCCCGTGGTCAATCTCCACCAATCCTTCGCCCCGAGCCTCAATAGGTTCAGAGCACACCTCACCCTCTGCTCAGCAGGGCATGAACACGTGAAGAAACACCCCTCCATGTCCGATAACCACCTCATAGCAACAATCGGGTCCTGAACTCCATCGAAGGTGGGAGGCTTCGTATTATCGAAGTCCCGATACTGAAAGCCCCGACTAGCTCCTCCCCCTGCTGCTGCTACAGCTGTTGTAGCCGCCGCGATAGCCGTCTCTATGAGAGCTGCATAATGCTCATCAAAATACTCGACCATGGCGGTCTTGATCGACCCAAACAGCTCCGGCAACTCAGCCCGGAACAACTCAACAATCTCATCACGTAGGATCTCACGAATTCTCGCATCCAACTCGCACGTGCTCATCTGACCAATAACCTCGGGCAGTACTGACCCGCCCGGAACTCCCTCTCCTGCTCCCGATCCTGATCCGGATCCACTCCCAGCATGCCTCGGAATCTCCATACTGAAAAACACCACACAAAATCTTAGACACTTCCCACTATCCCAGGAACCAACTCTCTCAACCCAACCCTAGAGGTCATGGTTTCCCTGATACGCGTATGGGTTGTGCTTTCAATAGTACGGGCCCATACTACCTTCCACACCTACCCATATTTGTATGAAGTACTACCACAACACCCTAGCGAAAACATGCATAACAACGCTCAACCCTCACAACTAGAGGAACACTGGAAATCTCTCACAAGGAAACCCTAGGCTACAGGCATCACAAATCAGGCAACATTATCATGAAATCCTGAAGATCCCTAGCCTAGGACTAGCATGTTGTTCTAACAAAGCTCAAAACAAATATCATGTATGGTATTTTGGGGTTACTTGCTGGCTCCAGCTGATCGTACCTCCGCGTCCTCCTTTACTCATTTGAAAACCATTTTAAATACTCTTTTGAAAACTCTCCTCGATTTGAGACTGGAGTCACACGAGTGTTCCTCCAATTCACTCAAACCAAGGCTCTGATACCAACTTGTAACGACCAAAAATTTCAACCAATTTAAAATTTTCGAAAACAACCCGATCCCATTAAAGTTATTACAAAAAAGTTTTCAATACAATTTATTTTAAGTATTCCCAGAATCTCATCACAACATAGACACGAGGAGCAATACGATCATGCCTTCGCCTTGCAACGGTCTCCTGAAGAACCTGAAAAACATTAAACCACAATTGTAAGCCCGAAAGCTTAGTGAGATATCCCCAAAATACCAACCACATATACATACACGCATAACATGCCATAACATATCCAATCACAGAACAGCCATGCACTTCGGGTCTACTGTGTGATTGGTCCGCCACACCGGCCAACAGTCCACCTGGTCCACCCTCCGAGTCTAGCCATATACCTCGAGTCTACAGTGTGATTGGTTCGCCCGCATCGGGCCTTTAATCCACCCGGTCCACTCTCCGAATCTAACCACATACATCGAGTCTGCAATGTGATTGGTCTGCCTGCACCGGGCCTTCAATCCACCTGGTCCACTCTCTGAGTCTACAGTATGACTGGTCCGCCCGCACCGGGCCTTCAGTTGGCTTGGTCCACTCTCCGAGCCTCGGCACGTCTGGTCCGCCCTCTTGGGGCCTACAGCCTATCCGGACCGCTCGCTGGGCCTTCGGGACAACCAGTCCGCCCTGGGTATCTTGGCCTACAACACAAAGCATGACCCACCTCAACCCAACTCTAGTCCAAACAACCATGTGCACATAAACATACAATCATATAGCAATTCACAGTCAACAAGTCGATCAAACAGATCACATAACATATCATCATCCTAACCAGGATACCGACCTAACCGGTCACTAGCATAACATCACCCTACATCTCAGAATACCGATCTCAATTAGGTCTCTAACATATACCATCCTAGCTACCAGGATGCAAACATATCAAAGCAATAACATAACAACAAATACCTGGATCTCAATCCGATAAGGGCCGACCTTGGTGCCTTAGACCCTGTTGATATAGTGAGAATAACTCACCTCGAAACTGCCGACTGAACAGATAACCCAAGCTGCTCCAATTACTGATACGACCTCCACCACTGGACAACCACCAAGGCACTGAACTCAAAACAATATCCAACAATTACCAAAATGCCCCTAGAAATCACTGGTCAACCCCTGGTCAAAGTCAAAGTCAAAGTCAACCCCTGACTGACTCTACTCGCCGAGTTAACCCAATGATCGCCGAGTCCCCATGCTCAGAATTCCCCCAATCCGCGACTCAACTCGCCGAGTCACCCCGAGACACGCCGAGTCCAACAACTCTGAGTCCACTCACACACAACTCACCGAGTCATCCCTTGACTCACCGATTCACGGCTTAACCATAAAAGATTGGGACTCTTCGACAAGACTCGCCGAGTCCAAGAACAAACTCGTCGAGTCTAAGACTATCTTCAACCTACTCGCCGAGTTGTTCTTCCAACTCGTCAAGTTCCAGGCCATCTTCATCCAACTCGCCGAGTTGTTCTTCCAACTCGTCGAGTCCCAGCCTATCTTTAAGCAACTCGCCGAGCCCACCCATGTGACTCGCCGAGTACCACCGGGTCTGAATCCATACAGAGGCTTTCCAAGCCATGCAGATGATCCAAACCATAGATCTACCCTTCCTAAGGCCATCCATCAGGTAAAGTGGCAAACTTTACGTGAATCCAAGGAGATCTAGGCACTTTGCACTCTAGGGCTAGGGTTTGGGACAAAATAACTCCTTCAAACACTCATCAACAGGGACTTTATGACATATAGGACCATCACAAGCTTAGATCTGAAGTAGCATCCTCAGATCCAAGCTTCTATCTCACTTTAGATGCCATACCAACCACCACACATGAATCCATGAAGAAAATAGCTTAAGGAAATGGTCCCTTACCCTTGGAATGAGCCTAACCAACTGTAGATTGCTGTTTTCCCCAAGCTTCCTAATACAAGCCTCCAATCTTCAAGCTTAAAGCACCTTCTCCAAGCTCTAATTCACTCAATAATGGGGTTTCCTCACGAAATTAGGGCTTCTGGAACTCAAGGGGTGATAAGGAGGCTGGGGAGGAGACATAATGTTCTTTATATAGGGCTCAACCTCCGGATGTAGAGTTTTCTCCACTCAACACCAACTCACCGAGTCCGCCCATGCTACTCGCCGAGTTGGTCATTTAACACACGACTAGTGTCGTGACCCTACTCGTCGAGTCCACTCTTGGACTCGCCGAGTCGCTCCTTCCCATTTTACTCTTTTAGCCCTTCAACTTTACTCTTGCTATTCTGGGATGTTACAGACTATCTACAATATGTCACCATGGATATGTGTTTTAGAGTCTTCTTTCATGCTAATTTTTTTGATTCCTTACTCTAGATCACTCTCACAGGACATTGATGTTTTCTTGAGGTCTTTGGTGGATGAGTTGAAAATGTTGGGGGCCGAAGGAGTCTAAATGATAGATGCATCAAACAACATTGTATTCAATATGTGTGCGATGTTGTTATGGACTATCAATGATTTCCTAGCACTTGACAATTTTTTTGGATGTAGTGGTCAAGCTTATTTATCATTCCGTACTTGTAACAAAGACACGTCTTCCATTCAAGTTACCAACAAGATGTCTTATGCTGGTCACAGATGATTCATGCGTATGTTTCATAACTTGAGGCAGAGTTTATTGTTTAATGATCAACCTGAGAGAACATCGCATCTAATACGATTCAGTGATGCAAATATATTAAAGCGCCTAGCTCGTCTCCCTAATTTTATTATGGGGAAACATCCTGAGCGCGTGGGTGCAAGAAAAGGTGTGGTGATGAAACAAAAAAAAAAGAATGTTGAATTGGATGAAATGAAATATATTATTTGAGCTTGAGTATTGCTCTTCCCTCAGCATAAAACACAATATAGTTGTTATACACATTGATAAAAATGTGAACGAGAGTGTTTTGAATACTGGACTGATGAATGTAAACACAAAAGGAGCAAGAAATGACTTTAAAAAATGGGTATCGGCCAGATGAATTGCTAATTAATACAGTAAAAAGAATAATAAAGACAACAAAGATAAAGATCACAATAAGATGAAGAAAGTAATACTACCACGTGTTTATTACTCTTTCAAACCAATTGATCGACAATGTTTCTGTTAATTCATTAAAAGAGTGAGACTAACTGATGGTTTTGCATCAAACTTTTAGAAGAAGGTTTCTGATACCGGATCAAATTTAGGTGGGCAAAAGTCTCACAATCATCACATCCTCATGCAATGATTGCTACATATAGGGCTTCGAGCAGGTATCCAAACAAAATGTTTCAACAATAATCATTGAATTCTGTACATTCTTTCAAAAACTTTATGTATGCACATTAGATTTAAGTGACATGAGAAATGCCCAATCAGAATTGGCGAAGATATTATGTAATATTGAGTTGATATATCCTCCAACATTTTCGACATAATTAATCGTCTAGTTCTTCATTTTGTAATGTCCCATAGATACTAAGTAATTTTTTTTTGTTTTAAAGTCAATTAAAACACCAATCATTCATTAAAAAACCCATCAAACTATAATAATGTATAGAATAATTATTAGAGTACAACCCATATCATAAATGCGGAATACTTGTGGATGTGATACAATCACGTCGAGCTCTTCCCCTTGGAACTAGAAGTACCTAAAAACATTTTAAACATAAACTGTAAGCACGAAGCTTAGTGAGTTCCTAAAAACACCACATATCATATATACACCGTGCAACTGGACTATCTCTTGGATGTAGATTCGCGTGAGTCTTTCCATTTTGAACGATTCTTTAATCGGAAGGAAATGAGCAGATTTTGTCAAACGACCGACAATTACCCAAATGGTATCGTACCGACTTAGAGATTTGGGTAACTTGGTGATGAAATCTGTGGTAATCATCTCCCATTTCCACTCAGGTATCTCGGGCTGCTGGAGCAGACCCGAGGGTTTCTGGTATTCAACCTTCACCTTGGCACAAGTCAGGCACTTGCCCATGAAGGTAGCGATTTCGGCTCTCATGTTTGGCCACCAGTATTGTTTCTTGAGATCCAGGTACATCTTATCTAAACCCGAGTGCACGGAGTATCTAGTCTTGTGTGCTTCATCCATGACAACCTCCCTGAATCCTCCGAACTTTGGGGTCCAAATTCGATCCATGAAACAATAGACTCTGTCACCTCTGATCTCAAGATTCTTATCCATTCCTCTCAAGGATTCGTTTGATACGTTTTCTGGTTTTAGGGCTTCCAACTGAGCCTCAGATTTGTACGGATAAGTGGGAATGGATGGTCATTGTCAGCGTCTTCACTTTGTGGCTTGAAGTTTCTTTTCGGATAAGGGCATCTGCCACCACATTGGCTTTGCCGGGATGGTAGAGGATTTCGCACTCATAGTCACTGAGCAACTCTACCCATCGCCGTTGTCGCATGTTTAAGTCTTTCTGATCAAAGATGTGCTGCAGGCTCTTATGGTCAGTGAAGATCGTACACTTGGTTCCATAGAGATAATGTCTCCAAATCTTCAGTGCGAAGACCACTGCTCCTAACTCCAAGTCGTGAGTCGTATAGTTGACTTCGTGTGCTTTCAGCTGTCTTGAGGCATAAGCAATAACTTTTCCTCGCTGCATAAGCACACAGCCTAAGCCCTGATTGGATGCATCGCAATAGACAACGAAATCTTCTGTCCCTTCGGGCAAGGACATGATAGGCATGCTGCACAAGGCTTGCTTTAACGTTTGGAATGAAGTTTCTTGCTTTTCACTCCAACAAAAGGGTACACCCTTCTGTGTCAGAGTGGTTAGGGGTTTGGCAATTCTGGAAATTTTTTGAATGAATCTACGATAATAGCCGGCGAGACCCAAGAATTGACGGATTTCTGTGGGTGTCTTCGGTGTTGACCAAATCTCTATCGCTTTGATCTTGGAAGGGTCCACATATATACCCTCCTCGCTTACCACGTGACCAAGGAAAGTTACCCTCTGAATCCAGAATTCACACTTGGAGAATTTCGTGTATAGCTTCTCCGTTCTAAGTGTGTCCAACACTAACCTTAAGTGTTGCTTGTGATCTTCTTCGCTTATGGAATAGAAAAGTATATCGTCAATAAACACAATGACGAACTTGTCTAGAAAAGGACGACACACCCGATTCATTAGGTGCGTGAACACTGCCGGTGCGTTGGTCAGACCGAAGGGCATCACTACGAACTCGTAGTGACCATATCGAGTCCTGAATGCTGTTTTGGAAACATCATTCTCATAAAAGCGTAGCTGATGGTACCCTGATCTAAGGTCTATCTTTGAGAAGTAGCTGGCTCCCTGAAGCTGATCGAAGAGGTCGTCTATTTGTGGAAGAGGATAACAGTTTATGATGGTCAGCTTGTTCAACTCGTGGTAGTCGATACACATCCGAAAGGATCCATCTTTCTTCTTTACAAACAATACCGGGGCTCCCCAGGGTGAGGAACTCGGTCGGATGAACCCTTTGTCGAGTCGCTTATTGAGCTGACTGGATAACTCCTGCATTTCTGCTGGCACTAATCGATACAGAGATTTGGCTACGGGGGTAGCTCCAGGGATTAGGTCGATACAAAACTCAACTTGACGTTCGGGAGGAATTCCCGGGAGCTCTTCGGGAAAGACATCAGGAAAGTTGTAGACTTCGGGGATGCTCTCGAGGTATTTAACTTCCTGTTTCTCGTTTGTCACATGGGCTAGGAATGCATGGCACTCCTTTCGCAGAAGCTTTTCAGCTTTGATGCATGAAATGATGCGAAGATTGGAACTAAGTTTATCGCCGTAGATCATGAGAGTTTGACCAGCAGGAAGATTGAGACGGATAGCTTTTTCGTAACAAAGGATATCGGCATGATTGGGGCTCAACCAATCCATGCCAATGATAACATCAAAGCTCTTGATGGAAACTGGCATTAGGTCAATGGGAAAGGAATGATCATTCAGGGTAAGGGTGCAGCCTATGAATATATTGTTAGCGTTCTCTCTCTCACCGTTAGCCATCTAGAAGGTAAATGTTTCGGTTAGAGGTTGAGGATTAGGTTTAAGGAGATGTTTCGGTTAGAGGTTGAGGATTAGGTTTGAGTACAAGATTTCCTTGTACTTTTTCTTGTATTCCCCCTGAAAACATGAAAAACATGGAAAATGGTATAGGGGTATGAACTCACCAGACGAGAAATGTGCCAGTTGGATGCTAAGGGTCACATTAGGGCTTGAATACGCGCGAGGATCCTATGTAACATGAGGAGATACATAATTGTATCTAATTAGACTTTGAACTACTAATTAAGTAGGATAGTACATTCCGAGACGCGAAAACACTTTATCTCAAGTGTTAGGAAGGATCCGAGTGGCATCTAAGGGAGTATAGGGCCTAGATATGGAGTTTGCTCTTCAAAAGTAAACTCTTAGGGGAGTTTTCTGCCCAATGACCATATCCCCATGAGCTTATGGCCGTAAACTCATGGGTGGTGTGTTCTTGGATGTTCAAAGGTCATACAACACTTGTGGAAGTAGGCTAGGTTCAATTCTATGGCATATGAAGTGGTTAAGTCCTCAAATGGACCATTTTGGGGAGTTCACGGCTATAAACATAGAGTTTACAGCCGTAAATTCTTACTTGTCTCTTTCTTTTGTGTTTTGAGGGTTCTAGGTTAAGCATACATGATTCTAGTCCAATGTACAAGCCATGGAAGGAAGTTAAAGCACCAGGTGACGTCATGTTATAGTATCACAACCAATGTACATAGCAAGCATAGTAAACACAACCATTACATTACATAGAAATATTTACATTTGTTTGAAAACAAAGTGATACAAGTTTTATACGTATACATCATATAAACAAAAGAACAGACGGAACTTATATACGCGTCGTCTTCTCCAAAAGATCGTGAGATACCTGTCTAACGTGAACCTGAGAATACAAGCTGTTTTAAAAATATCAGCATAAAGCTGGTGAGTTCATAAGTGGTTTGTTTCTGGCAAAAGAACAAGTTTCCTTCGGTTTTCTGGAAAAGTTGTTATCCAAGAAAATCCCATATTTTCTTATAAGAGAAGTTTAGTTATCTATTTGTTACACAGCCTGTTTATGAAAAGTAAAGTAATCTCAGGAAAAACCCTTATTTTCCTTAAAAGTTGGTGGTTGGTTATTGGTTCAGATTGAGGTGTACAAGTATCAACCATACTTGTTGCATTTAAATGAAGTATTCTGAAAGTCTGGTTATCCTTGAAAAGTACATTAGTTTTAACACGTATATAAAACTAATAAGTAGGTTGTAAACTAATTTCTTACGGGCATTAATTTACTAAGTTCTTTATTACTTAAAAGTAAATCTCCATTATCTAAATTGCGAGTTCTATAACCATACGATAAACTAGATATGGCAGAAAGAAGGCCGGTATCATTTTATGACTTTTGTCACCCGTAGACCTGCCGGTCCCACTGTAGCTAGCAGCAAGGTGCGGAGTAGTCAGCCCCGTATAGATCTATACACTCAAGTCACGCTCTCCTTCTAAGAGATTCTGGTTACATGGGCGGTCCTCCACTCGCGTATCTCTGTGGAGTGTTTCAGAGGACATGTCTCCAATCTTAAGAACAACGAATTTACAAGTAATAATGCGGAAAATCCTGTTTTGTAAATGACATGGAATTCTTTTTGAAACATGAAATCTAACATTTTATAATGAGTTTCACAATTAGTTTTGAAAACTAACTCTGCAAGTTAAACGATTGGTTAATACGGTTTTCAGTGCTAAAAGCATACGGAATATGAAACATTTCATACGAAAATAATAAATTTGAGTACAAGATTTCCTTGTACTTTTTCTTGTATTCCCCCCCTAAAAACATGAAAAACACGGAAAACGGTATAGGGGTATGAACTCACCAGACGAGAAATGTGCCGGTTGGATGCTAAGTGTCAGATTAGGGCTTGAATACGCGCGAGGATCCTATGTAACATGAGGAGATACATAATTGTATGTAATTAGACTTTGAACTACTAATTAAGTAGGATAGTACATTCCGAGACGCGAAAACACTTTATCTCAAGGGTTAGGAAGGATCCGGGTGGCATCTAAGGGAGTATAGGGCCTAGATATGGAGTTTGCTCTTCAAGGGTAAACTCTTAGGGGAGTTTTC
Source organism: Lactuca serriola (assembly GCF_051521515.1). NCBI lineage: Eukaryota > Viridiplantae > Streptophyta > Magnoliopsida > Asterales > Asteraceae > Lactuca > Lactuca serriola. The sequence continues at coordinate 109,643,229 of NC_136410.1, forward strand.
GGCCCAATGACCATATCCCCATGAGTTTACAGCCGTAAACTCATGGGTGGTGTGTTCTTGGATGTTCAAAGGTCATACAACACTTGTAGAATTATGCTAGGTTCAATTCTAGGGCATATGAAGTGGTTAAGTCCTCAAATGGACCATTTTGGGGAGTTCACGGCTATAAACATAGAGTTTACAGCCGTCAAATCTTACTTGTCTCTTTCTTTTGTGTTTTGAGGGTTCTAGGTTAAGCCATGGAAGGAAGTTAAAGCACCATTTGACCTCCTTAGAGGAGTTTACGACCAAGGAACCAATCCTTGGGGGGTTTACGGCCGTAATCTCTTAAGGTCATGGTTTCCTTGAAGTTTTAAGTCCATAGCTCATTGGTGGTTTCTTCTATACATTAATCCAAGCCATAAGAGGTGTTTAAGGGGCAATTTAACACCTTAAATGGTGTTCACGACGCATGAATGAGGGTTTACGGTCCAAGCATGTTCTTGGGCCGTAAACTCATGTTTACTCCCCAAATGATATGATTTTGATGTTCTAAGCCCATTGATGCAAGCCCTTAAGTCATATCTAAACACTAAAAGTGATTTGGAAGGGTTTGGGGGCACCAAAACCCCATTTATAGGTGTTTACGGTTTGGGGTTGTTCATGGGCTGTAAACACAAGTTTTTGATGCATTTGGATGATTTAAACACGAATTTGTAAGCTAAACAAGCTAAACTATAAGCTAGGATAGATCACTTACCAATTTGGGGCTTGAAAGGGGTGATTTTGGATCAAAATTGGAGTTGTAGAGAGAGAGAGAGAGTGTGTGTGTGTGTTATGAGGGTGAAAAAGCTTCAAATGGAGGTCCATTAACCCTTATATAGGGTTTGAGTTTGGGGCCCGGTGAGAATCTACCCGATACCGACGTTAAACGGAGCTTATGGTCGTACCCGATTAAATTGTCGTAACCCGACATGGTCATGAATTAAAACTTTTAAAAAGAATATCGAGGGTGTTTCACATGTTTCTAATGCATTTGGACACTCATAAAGTCATAATAAAAGTCTTAATTCAGATAACCTAATTAAAAATGTAAACGGAACAATTCGATGAAGATGAGTTTTATTGACGGAAACGGGTTACAATGACGGAATAAACTTCGGGTTGTCACATTATCCCCCCGTTAGAGGGAATTTCGTCCCGAAATTCAAAAATTTAGATACAAATCACGGATTTGGAAAGAGATGCGGATACTTCTGCTTCATCAAATCTTCATGCTCCCAAGTGAATTCGGGTCCCCGCTTGGCATTCCAGCGAACATTCACTATCGGGATGTGGCTTTGTTTCGTACGTTTGATCTCTCGATCTATGATCTCGATTGGTTCTTCCACGAAGTTCAGGTTTTCGTTGATTTCGATCTCATCAAGAGGGATCACGAGGGTTTCATCGGATAGACACTTCTTAAGATTCGAGATGTGGAATACAGGATGGATGTTGCTAAGCTCTTGGGGTAATCGGAGTTTATAGGCTATGGGACCGATCCTAGCGAGGATCTCGAAAGGTCCGATGTACCTTGGGTTCAGTTTTCCGCGCTTTCCAAAGCGTATCATGCCTTTCCAGGGCGAGACCTTTAACAGGACACGATCTCCGACCTGGAATTCCAAAGGTTTTCTTCGTTTATCGACATAGCTCTTCTGTCTGTCTCGTGAAGCTTTCAGTCGTTATCAGATTTGAATGATCTTTCGCTACTTTCGTGGATGATCTCAGGACCAGTGAGAGTACTGTCAGGAACTCGACTCTTGGCTAACTGCGTGTCTCCTACCTCGGCCCAGCACAGAGGGGATCTGCACTTGCGACCGTAGAGGGCTTCAAACGGGGCAACGTTGATGCTGGTGTGATAACTGTTGTTATACGAGAACTCCATCAAAGGTAAATGGGTGTCCCATGACTTTCCGAAATCGATGACACATGCTCTTAGCATGTCTTCCAGGGTTTGGATAGTTCTCTCACTTTGTCCATCTGTTTGAGGATGATAAGTCGTGCTCATGTCTAATTTAGTTCCAAGAGCCTTCTATAAGGACTGCTAAAATGTGGAGGTAAACCTGCTATCTTGATCGGAGATAATGGACACAGGCACACCGTGCAATCAGACTATCTCTTGGATGTAGATTCGCGTGAGTCTTTCCATTTTGAATGATTCTTTAATCGGAAGGAAATGAGCGGATTTTGTCAAACGATCGACTATTACCCAAATGGTATCGTACCCACTCGGAGATTTGGGTAACTTGGTGATGAAATCCAAGCTAATCATCTCCCATTTCCATTCAGGTATCTCGGGCTGCTGGAGCAGACTCAAGGGTTTCTGGTATTTAACCTTCACCTTGGCGCAATTCAGGCACTTGCCCATGAAGGTAGCGATTTCGGGTTTCATGTTTGGCCACCAGTATTGTTTCTTAAGATCCAGGTACATCTTATTTGAACCCGGGTGCATGTAGTATCTAGTCTTGTGTGCTTCATCCATGACAACCTCCCTGAATCCTCCGAACTTTGGGGTCCAGATTCGATCCATGAAACAATAGACTCCGTCACCTTTGATCTCAAGATTCTTATCCTTTCCTCTCAAGGCTTCGTTTGATACGTTTTCTGGTTTTAGGGCTTCCAACTGAGCCTCTCAGATTTGTACGGATAAGTGGGAATGGATGGTCATTGTCAGCGTCTTCACTTTGTGGCTTGAACTTTCTTTTTGGCTATGGGCATTTGCCACCACATTGGCTTTGCCGGGATGGTAGCGGATTTCGCACTCATAGTCACTGAGCAACTCTACCCATCGTCGTTTTCTCATGTTTAAGTCTTTCTGATCAAAGATGTGATGCAGGCTCTTATGGTCAGTGAAGATCGTACACTTGGTTCCATAGAGATAATGTCTCCAAATCTTCAGTGCGAAGACCACTGCTCCTAACTCCAAGTCGTGAGTCGTATAGTTGACTTCGTGTGCTTTCAGCTGTCTTGAGGCATAAGCACTAACATTTCCTCGCTGCATAAGCACACAACTTAAGCCCTGATTGGACGCATCGCAATAGACAACGAAATCTTCTGTCCGTTCGGGCAAGGACAGGATTGGCGCGCTACACAAGGCTTGCTTTAACGTTTGGAATGCAGTTTTTTGCTTTTCACTCCAACAAAAGGGTACACCTTTCTATGTCAGAGTGGTTAGGGGTTTGGCAATTCGGGAAATTTTTTGAATGAATCTACGATAATAGCCGGCGAGACCCAAGAATTCATGGATTTCTGTGGGTGTATTCGGTGCCGACCAATTCTCTATCGCTTTGATCTTGGAAGGGTCCACGTGTATACCCTCCTCGCTTACCACGTGACCAAGGAAAGTTACCCTCTGAATCCAGAATTCACACTTGGAGAATTTCGCGTATAGCTTCTTCGTTCTAAGTGTTTCCAACACTAACCTTAAGTGTTGCTTGTGATCTTCTTCACTTATGGAATAGACAAGTATATCGTCAATAAACACGATGACGAACTTGTCTAGAAAAGGACGACACTCCCGGTTCATCAGGTCTATGAACACTGCCCGTGCGTTGGTCAGACCGAAGGGCATCACTACGAACTCGTAGTGACCATATCGAGTCATGAATGCTGTTTTGGAAACATCATTCTCATAAACTCGTAGCTATGGTACCTTAATCTAAGGTCTATCTTTGAGAAGTAGTTGGCTCCCTGAAGCTGATCGAAGAGGTCGTCTATTCGTGGAAGAGGATAACGGTTTTTGATGGTCAGCTTGTTCAACTCGCGGTAGTCAATACACATCCGAAAGGATCCATCTTTCTTCTTTACAAACAATACCGGGGCTCCCCAGGGTGAGGAACTCGGTCGGATGAACCCTTTGCCGAGTAGCTCATTGAGCTGACTGGATAACTCCTGCATTTCTGTTGGCACTAATCGATACGGAGATTTGGCTACGGGGGTAGCTCCAGGGATTAGGTCGATGCGAAACTCAACTTGACGTTCGGGAGTAATTCCCGGGAGCTCTTCGGGAAAGACATCAGGAAAGTTGCAGACTTCGGGGGATGCTCTCGAGGTCTTTAACTTCCTGTTTCTCGTTTATCACATGGGCTAGGAATGCATGGCACTCCTTTCACAGAAGCTTTTGAGCTTTGATGCATGAAATGATGCGAAGATTGGAACTAAGTTTATTGCCATAGATCATGAGAGTTTGACCAACAGGAAGATTAAGACGGATAGCTTTTTCGTAACAAAGGATATCGGCATGATTGGGGCTCAAACAATCCATGCCAATGATAACATCAAAGCTCTTGTTGGAAACTGGCATTAGGTCAATGGGAAAGGAATGATCATTCAGGGTAAGGGTGCAGCCTATGAATATATTGTTAGCGTTCTCTCTCTCACCGTTAGCCTTCTCGATGGTGAATGTTTCGGTTAGAGGTTGAGGATTAGGTTTAAGGAGATGTTTCGGTTAGAGGTTGAGGATTAGGTTTGAGTACAAGATTTCCTTGTACTTTTTCTTGTATTCCCCCTGAAAACATGAAAAACATGGAAAATGGTATAGGGGTATGAACTCACCAGACGAGAAATGTGCCGGTTGGATGCTAAGGGTCACATTAGGGCTTGAATACGCGCGAGGATCCTATGTAACATGAGGAGATACATAATTGTATCTAATTAGACTTTGAACTACTAATTAAGTAGGATAGTACATTCCGAGACGCGAAAACACTTTATCTCAAGTGTTAGGAAGGATCCGAGTGGCATCTAAGGGAGTATAGGGCCTAGATTTGGAGTTTGCTCTTCAAAAGTAAACTCTTAGGGGAGTTTTCTGCCCAATGACCATATCCCCATGAGCTTATGGCCGTAAACTCATGGGTGGTGTGTTCTTGGATGTTCAAAGGTCATACAACACTTGTGGAAGTAGGCTAGGTTCAATTCTATGGCATATGAAGTGGTTAAGTCCTCAAATGGACCATTTTGGGGAGTTCACGGCTATAAACATAGAGTTTACAGCCGTAAATTCTTACTTGTCTCTTTCTTTTGTGTTTTGAGGGTTCTAGGTTAAGCATACATGATTCTAGTCCAATGTACAAGCCATGGAAGGAAGTTAAAGCACCAGTTGACCTCCTTAGAGGAGTTTACGGCCAAGGAACCACTCCTTGGGGGGTTTACGACCGTAATCTCCTAAGGTCATGGTTTCCTGGAAGTTTTAAGTCCATAACTCATTGGTTGTTGCTTCTAGACATTAATCCAAGCCATGGGAGGTGTTTAAGGGGCAATTTAACACCTTAAATGGTGTTCACGGCCCATGAATGAGGGTTTATGGTCCAAGCATGTTCTTGGGCTGTAAACTCATTTTTACTCCCCAAATGATATGATTTTGATGTTCTAAGCGCATTCATGCAAGCCCCTAAGTCATATCTAAACTCTAAAAGTGATTTGGAAGGGTTTGGGGGCTCCAAAACACCATTTATAGGTGTTTACGGTTTGGGGTTGTTCCTGGGACGTAAACACAAGTTTTTGATGCATTTGGAAGATTTAAACACGAATTTGTAAGCTAAACAAGCTGAACTATAAGCTAGGATAGATCACTTACCAATTTGGGGCTTCAAAGGGGTGATTTTGGATCAAAATTGGAGTTGTAGAGAGAGAGAGAGAGAGAGTAGTGAGAGAGTGTTATGAGGGTGAAAAAGCTTCAAATGGAGGTCCATTCACCCTTATATAGGGTTTGAGTTTGGGGCCCGGTGGGAATCTACCCGATACCGACGTTAAACGGAGCTGATGGTCGTACCCGATTAAGTTGTCGTAACCCGACGTGGTCGTGAATTAAAACTTTTAAAAAGAATATCGAGGGTGTTTCACGTGTTTCTAATGCATTTGGACACTCATGAAGTCATAATAAAAGTCTTAATTTAGATAACCTAATTAAAAATGTAAACGGAACAATTCGATAAAGACGAGTTTTATTGACGGAAACGGGTTACAATGACGGAATAAACTTCGGGTTGTCACATTGGCCCCCAATGGAAAGTAACTGACTTATTTGTTAGTCTCGTCAATAGAATAACAGTCTTGGAGAGGTCCTGAATGAATCTTCAATGATGCCCGACCAACCCTAGAAAAAAAACTGAATCTTAGATGGAGACCTCGGAATCTCCCACCTCACCACTGCCTCGATCTTGGACGAATTGACTAATATACCTCTCTAGTTGACAAGGTGCCCAAGAAATTGCACCTCATGCAACCAGAACTCGCATTTGGAGAACTTGGCATATAGTCTCTCCCTACTTCGTGTCTCCAAAACCTCTCTCAAGTACCCCTTATGTTTCTCTTCGACGTTAGAATAAACCAAGATATCCTAAATGAGTACTCTCAACAACCGATCCAACATCGGTCTACAAACCCTATTCATGAGATCGATGAACACTTTTGGAGAATTGGTGAGCCTAAAAGGCATCACCACGAACTTGTAATGACCATAACAAGTCTTAGAAGTAGTTTTCTGCATGTCTTCCTCCCTGAATCTCATCTGGTGATAACTCAACCGCAAATCAATCTTGGAGAACTAAGATGGGCCATGTAGCTGATCAAACAACTTATTGATCTTCAGAAGTGGGTAACAGTTCTTCACCGTTTGTCAGTTCAACTCCCGATAATCGATACACATCCTGTGAAAACCATCCTTCTTCTTCACGAACATAATTGGTGCTCCCTAGGGTGAACTACTCGGTCTGATGAATCCCTTGTATAACAACTCCTGTAGCTATGTAGACAACTCTTGCATATTTAGAGGTGCTAAAGATATGATGCTTTGGCTATCAGAGACGCAGCTGAAAGCTGCACCTGGAACCAACTCTATATAGAAGTCAACCTTCCTCTCCGGAGGTACTGTAGGAAAATCCTATGGAAACACATCAGGGTAATACTGAACGACCGACACCTCATCAACCATCTTCTATTGTTCCTCATGGGTATCCAATATGTAAGACAAGAAACCATAACAACCCTGCTGAAGATACCTCCTAGCTCTCGCAGTTGAATAAAGAAATGTCCCATGTTAAGCACCTTCACCATGAATCACTAGTTCTTCCCCACTTGGGGTTCAAACTCGAACTAACTGGGGCCCACAGTCAATCATCTCTCCATTGGGGATTAACCAATCCACACCCACGATAGCTTTGCTCTCACGCAAAGGTATAGGAACTAAATCAATCGAGTACCGCTCATGAAATAACTCTAGCACGCAACCCTGATGAACCCTTGATACATGTATTGGATAATCGTCGGTGATCTCCACCTCTAGTGGATAACCAAGCTCCCTAGGATCATCACCAAATCTCTTACTGAGAGCAAGAGATACAAATGATCGGGTGGCGCCCAAATAATAAATAACCAATGTTGTAACACCGTTCACTAGGAACGTCCCTAAGTAGCAGCACACATAATAAACATAATAAAGAAAACAATAAATAAGATATGGAGAATATAAATACTAGTAACCACATCATGTGCTGCACGAGCCTCCTTGATTATCAACTGGAAAGCTCTAATCCTCACAAGTGAAGCCTCCTCCATGCCCTAGCGGCCGTTAGTGATCCTCAATGTCGTTGGAGCGGGTGATACTATCGATCCCACTGCCAAACTCAGAAAATCGGCCTTCTTGCGGCCCCTCTAATTGCAATGGAAGCAAATCATACTAGGTCCTTGGGTGGTGGTGATGGCGGTGAAATCCATGTTGTAATGACCAGTATTGTCGCACTTGAAGCGGCCAAAACAACCAACCCTGCAAACCCCCTTGTGCATCTTGCCGCACATGCCACATCAGCTTCGGCCCTGCTGGCCTCTCGAACATGAATCAACCATCTTAGGCTTCTTTGTTTCCCCCTAAGATGTCTGAGCCTGAACCGACTTCCACTTCCTTAGAAGCTCCAAATCAATCTCCCTCTACCACTCTCGGGCTCGAGCGATCATGTCATCTAAGGTCCTGCAGCTGGACATGCCCATAAACTCCCGAATGTCATCCCTCAACATATCGTGGTATCTCTCCTTCTTCATCTCCTCGTCCACCACATACTGTGGAACCAATAAATACCTCTCCCGAAACATGGCGGTGATTTCTTCCATAATCTCAATAGTCTGACGAAGGTCCTGAAATTCCCTCGCGAGCTGCTAAAGGTTGATCAACGGTGCAAACTCATCCTTAAAGCTCATCAAAAAATCCTCCCATATAATCGTCTCAATGGCCTCGCCTGCTAAGGTATGGTCTACCTCCTCCCACCAATCATGAGCTCTGTCCTTCAAAAGATAGGATGCAAATCTGACCTTCGACCCCTTGGGGCAAAAGCTAGTCCTAAATGCCTTCGTGATGTCTGCCAACCATCACCTACTAACAATGGGGTCCTTTTCTCGATGAACATAGGAGCCCCGCATCCATAAAGCTCTCGAAAAGTCAGAGAGCATGCATGCACTATTTGGTAAATAATTTATTTATTGTACTTGTCTTATATTTTTTATGCTAGTAGGAAGAAATGAAAAAGATAAGAAATGAGCATGCTACGCAATCAATGAGTGACAAGTTGATTCTAGATAAGGTACACGAACAAAGCTATGTTCGTTTGTTTTGGTGGGGACGTGATCTCGTTGTCGCTGGAAACACCACAGGTTCTTCTAGGAACATTGAGCGTCCTAGTTATGATGAATTGGTGGATCAATTGGAAACAATGAAAGCATAACAAGAAACTATAAAGAAAATATTGATTGAGAAAAAAACATCATTCCTCCTCCCCTAAGAACATCACCTTGACGATCTAATGGTGATACATCTAACCACACTCAATCGGGATAGTCTCGTAATGAAAATGTTGATAGGTATGATGATATCAAATGAACATTCAAGAATTTCTAGTAATTTCAATTAGCTACTTATGACTAATTTATCGATATAAATATTTCAAGCTTTCTTTTGTTAGTTTAAGTATTTGAAGTTTTGTGACTTGCAATTTCTTGTCGTTTAAATTATTATGTTAGACAATTTTCAATTTATAATGATATATTGAGGCATATGTTTTTATTTATACAAATGCTTGTATTTATTTTGTGTATATTTGAAGATTATTCCCTACATATATCTTTTTTAATACCCACATATAAATATATTTTTACCAACATATATTCATATCAATACCTTCGTAGATTCTAATACTACCTCCAAATAAAAACACTATTACTTACATATATTTTTATGACACGCGTAGTACACATTAATGACCACATCAACAGTCATGTAAGCAACCAAGTCAGCGTCCACAACAACAGTCATGTAAGCGGTCACATAAGAGGCCACGTCATCAACATCCTAAACAAATTACAATGCCTATACCCACGCCTATTTACTATATTTAGCCACGCATCTATATGTAGGTATAGATTTATCCTTAACTACACATAAACTATGTAATGGTAATGATCTATTTCAACATACATGAGCCAACACATAATGACACTTAATTTATGTGTAGCTAACAATGAGTACCAACACATATAATGCTTTTACCCACACATAACATGTCTGGGTAAACACCAAAATTTCTTGTAGTGAATGGACATGAGAATGCATTATATGTACTGGTGGTGTGATATATTACAAAGAGAGTAACCGTCTAATAACCATAGAAATAATGGAATTTTCAGATTCGACATAATATGATAAATACGAAGCAACAATGGGAAAAAGTGTGCATAAATGGAATGTACTGCCTTAATTTAATACAGTAAAAACAACACTTCCAAAAAAAGGTTGCACTAACAAGAGCACATTACTTATTCAAAGAAAAGTGTTTCATAACATCTTTAAAATAACTCCCCTAAGATGAAACCGATCTTCAACAAAAGAACTTTCAAACTTAAGAAGAGATAAGTGGAAAATAATTAGTGCCAAAAAAATGTCTCTAAGGACTAAACTCTCTCAAATGGAATAAATGGGAAAAATGGGGATATATCAAATCACTTAAACACCATTGGATACGTACTTTCAAACTCAACTAAGTACCTCAAAAATACCTTTAAAGTATTGTAAATGTATCAAATTAAATTGTAACAATGTCAAAACCGCTTATGCCAAAATTCTTGTCATACTGTTACATATAAAATGTTCTTGAGTGCACTTGTGAACGATATGTAACATCCAAAAACCAGAGTAAAAATTTTTGTTTTTCCAAAACAACCCAAAGATATTAACTATTTACAAAAACATTGTTTCAAAAGTATAATTCATAAATCAGAAAAATCCCAAAATCGAATAACATAAAATCTGAAGGATGTGGACAATCACACCTTCACATGCCACAATCATCTGATGCACCTGAAACAATAAACAAAAACTGTAAGCCAAAACTTAGTGAGTTCCCCCCAAGGTACCACCACAAAAAAGATATAACTAAACAAATATTGGGTCTACAACCTCTTGGTTTTAGGGATGAGCATTGAAACCGGATCGAACTGGAACCGGCCCGGGAACCGAACTTGGTGGAAAATAGGAACCGAACCGGACCGCCGGTTCTTGCAGTGTCTTCAATATTGGAACTAGTCCTCGAGAAATAGCAACATATAGTTCCGGTTTTTTTCGGTTCTACCAGTTCTCGGTTCCAAAAATCCACAAGAATATCATCCTGGTTCCGTAACGATCGGTTCTATCGGATTCCGGTTTCGGTACTGATTCCGACCGGTTCCCCGGTCCAAATGCTCATCCCTACCTGGGTGGATTATCCCTAGCCCACAAGCATCCGGTTGGAATGCCTAGGCTCACAACCTTTCGGTTGGATTGCCTAATACATATTGGGTCCACAACCTCCTGGTTAGATTACCCATGGCCCACAACCTTCTGGTTGGAATGCCCCGGCCCACAACCTTTCGGTTGAGATGCCCCGGTCTATTGACAGATAACACAAAACAATACAGATCATTACAAGATAGCAACAGTCTCAACCCCACCATACCATATCGATATACACACTGTGACATCCCCATTTTACGGCCAGAAAAGACCGATTTTTTGTTTATGCTTTATAAAAATCAGAGTATCTCTTTAAATAAAAAAGGTTGCGGAATTTGTTCCCAGAAAAACATGATAATCGGTTATCAAAGCATTTCAAAAGAAATATATTTTTATTCACTTTTAAAACATTTGGGATGTCATCGTCAATACAGAAACATAAGCATAAACAGAACTTACATTCATTTACACTAGTGATCTATATCTCTTTTAAATCTCTCAGTGTAATGTGACTTCATATCAACGCCTGTGATATAAATAAACTGAGTGGGTCAGGTTGGGAAACCTGGTGAGTACATAGGGTTTTCAACCCACAATAATATAATTATTATGTTTAAACAATCAAACAATCAACCCAATTACCCATCCCCATTATCTTCTTTATTCTTAAGGATCTACCCTAAGAATCAGCTATTTCTCATTCATTCATTCCTAAGGATCATCCTAAGGAAACAACATGAAGTCCATTGTTGCCAATGACACATTGGTCAAGCACAGCTGCTAATATTGTCACTTAGGCGCAGCTGCCAGAATTAGGACATTTTCTATGAGGCGCTTCTGCTGGTATTGACCTTTAAGCACTACTGTCATGGTCATAAGGCTCCCTATTAGGCGCAGCTGCCGATACTGTCCTTAGAGCGCAGCTGCTAGGACGTTTACCGTAGATCTAAATCATCTACGGGTTGTGGCGCAGCTGCCAGTGCTCATCTATAGGGTACTAGGTCCATTGCTACCAATGTATACCTATAGGGCACTAGGTCCGTACCACTAATGTTCCTCTATTTCAGCTTTTATCCCTCATCATTCGTCTACCCATGTTTTACCCAACATATTTTGTAGATATAAAATACTTTATACAATTTACATCATTTAAAACATATATAAAAATCTTTCACCAGCGTAGACAACAAGTATTCAGACAATATGCACACATAACACATAATTTATATTAAAATACTTCATATCTATGTGTAAGTTGAAGGGGACCATGCACTCACCTGATTAGGTGGTGATTCCGAACTCAAACAACACTTCGTTATCTCAAAACAATTTTCCTTGACAAAACCTAGTATCAATACCACTAGGGTTTAGTTTTTAACGTTAACCACGACTAATTAATAGTCTAGCTATTATTACTATTATATAAGCGTTAAATAAAACTCAATATAACTCATAATAATAGCCCAAATAATTATTTTAAGGTCCTAATAATGTTACTGTAATTAAATAAAATCTATATTAAGTATAGTATAGGCGTAGCTCACTTACAACGGGTTTTTATCAAAAACCGGGCTTCGCTGGAGCAGCGTTTCCGAGCCGAAAGCTTTTCTTCTCGGAGCCGTCGGGCACTACGGGGCTTTCTTCTCGTGTTAGGGAGGTTCCCTAGACTTGGGAGGGGTTTAGGGAGGCTAGAGAGATGTTAGAGAGAGAAAGAGAGGCTTATGGTGTGAAGAAAATATGAGGAGTTCACCCTTGTATTTATAGGAGTTTTATAGTAAAGTAGTCTCTAAGCTTTGTCCGTATCTTCCGCGTACGAGCTCCGTTTTCTACGTTATTTATATCCACGTGTTGGTATTTACGAGTACTACAACTTTCATTTAGACCCCATCGGCTAATTCTCCTTCTATCTCATATTTACAAAAACTGTATCGTATTTATCGCGCTCGAAGAGTAGCGACTAAGCTTCGTACATATCTTTCACATACAAGCTCCATTTCCGACTTTATTTATATCCATGTGTTGGTATTTACGAGTACTACAACTTTCATTTATACCCTGTTGGCTAATTCTCATTCTATCTCGGATTTATAAAACTGTATCGAATTTATCGCGCTCGAAGAGTAGAGACTAAGCTTCGTCCATATCTATCTCATACTATCTCCGTTTTTGACGTTCTTTATATCCATGCGTAGGTAAAAATAATATCTACAACTTTCATTTTGACTCCGTCAGTTAATTCTCGACCGATCATAAATTTAACAGTAGGAGGCGTTTAGACTGTTAAATGACCGCGAAGAATTTGTAACTCCTTCATACGAACTCCATTTTCGTCCATATTTTTACCGTTGAGTTCCTATTAATGAGATATTTAACTCTCATTTAGGTCGCGTAAGCCAAAAACCGCTCGAACTAAAATTCGAGTTTCGGGCTGTACACTACTAAGCCGAAACTTTGAAAAATCATAACTTCCTCATACGAAGTCAGATTTGAGCGTTCTTTTTATGGATTTTCTCGTTTTAACATACTCTAAGACTTTGTTTTAGACAACTAAGGCTAAAAAGTCTTCTATTGTAAATTCACTTTTTACGCTTCCCGGTGCCGTGCCGGTTTTGCCGTAAAACTTCGACGGGCTATAACTTCTTCGTTATAACTCGGATTTCGGCGTTCTTTATGTGTACGGAACCCTTGAGATGTATTCTAAAACTTGGTTAAGATTATTTAGTCTAAATAATCTTTTGTCGAAAAATCGTTTTCGACCCCTAATATATCTAAATTAACTAGCTGGGATCTACAGGCGTTACACACACAACAAATAACAGATACTCATTAAACGTATAATCATATAACCAATCATCAGACAAACATGCAGATCTACAGATCATTACAGGATAGCAACATCTTATATACCAGAACATATAATCTATTGGGCCAACATTGGTGCCTTCGAACCATAAGTACAGTGAGGAAAAAAATCACCTCACAGTCTGAAATGATAGCTGAACAAATCACCGCTCTAGATACTGACTCTACTGATCACCTATACGAAAATGGTGATCCATCTCAACTTAATACTTAAATTACCCAAAATACCCCATGAGTCAAACTTGGTAAAAATCTGATTAAAGTCAAAATCGAATCCACACTCGAAAGTCCCATAGCCACTCGTGACACCCAAGTTCTCATGTCGTGAGGATGTTTTGGATAGAAGTGTTTAATAAAAATCATAATCCCTTTTTGGACAAGCAACCAAATCCTCCATTGTGTCTTATTTACTCTAGAACATCAAAAAAATCATGGCTTTTTGGCCATGCATGTCCCAAACACTAACTAGGGTACAAAAGGAGGAAATGAGACAAAATATCATGCAAGAGTCGTAAAACCCAACCATATCCTAGATCTAACATCTATACCACTCAAGTCACATTGGAGATCCATAAAGTTGGCTACTTTATGGATTCCAACCAATACATTATATTGTATATGAAGGATAAAGCATAAAAATATAGATATAAGCTTATGGACTCATAAAGCAATGAACTTGAAACTCATAAAAGGTACAGAAGGTGGGAGAATGATTGATGGTGAGGAATGAATGCATAAATGATGAGCTAGATGCCCTTCTTATTCTTATTCTTGGCTAGAATCACCACAAATAAGCTCAAGATCAAATATGGATGTTATGGTTTCAAAGGGGAGTGCAAGTATGTGATGGGGGATAAGGGTAGGCTAACCCTAGCCCTTATTTCCTTTAAATATAGAATAAACCCCCAAAAATTAAGGTTTCCTCTTAGACCGGCCTCACGTCGTGAGCCATAAATGCGCACGTCGTGAGCCCAGAGCTGATATGTGTTTCCATTATTCTTCTCACGATGTGATAAAAACCCTTTACGTCGTGAGCTGGGTTAAATTTCACAAATTTTAAACCTGATAAATGTTCACTTGAACCGAATGTTACAATTCTACCCCACGTGAATCCAAATTCGTCCTTGAAGTCCGTTGTTTCGAACAATTCAGGGTAGTGCCCCCGCATCTCTACCTTGGTTTCCCAAGTCCATTCGGAACCCTTCCGATGCTGCCACTGAACCTTGACCAATGGAACCACCTTGTTTCACAAGGTCATCATCTTCCTATCCAAAACCGCTATTGGCCTCTCAATAAAGTTCAGGCGGCAATCAACCTGAATATCATCCAGAGGAAGAACTGCTGATTCATTAGACACACACTTCTGAAGCTGAGAAACAT
Source organism: Lactuca serriola (assembly GCF_051521515.1). Taxonomy (NCBI): domain Eukaryota; kingdom Viridiplantae; phylum Streptophyta; class Magnoliopsida; order Asterales; family Asteraceae; genus Lactuca; species Lactuca serriola. Next base: position 109,658,239 of record NC_136410.1, read on the forward strand.
GGAAGGTGTTGTGAATCTGATTAAGATCCTTAGGAAAATCCAGTATGTAAGCTACCTTGCCAACCCTGGAAATCACTCAAAATGGCCCAATATATCGGCGCCCTAACTTACCCCTCTTCCTGAAGTGTATTACACCCTTCCAGGGTGATACCTTCAGCAAAACCATGTCCTCGACCTAGAACTCCAACTCAGATCGACACTTGTCAGCATAACCTTTCTGTCGACTCTGAGTTGTCCGCAGTCTCTGTCTAATCTGTTGAATAAGCTCAATTATTTTAAGGACTACTTCAGTCCTTCCCTTGAATCTATTACCAACCTCTCCTCAACAAAATGGGGTTCCACACTTCCTCCCATAATGCACCAATACTAGATTGATAGCTATTACTATAAGAAAACTTAGCCACGGGAAGGTAGAAGTTCCATCTCCCACCGAAATCTATGACACAAGCTCTCAACATATCCTCGAGTTTCTGAATGGTCCTCTCGCTCTAGCCATCAATCTATAGATGATATGAATGCTAAGATGCAACATCATACCCAGTTCCTCGTGGAACTTCTACCAAAAACGAGATGTGAACTAAACATATTGATCGGATACAATGGAGACTGGAATACCATGCCGAGAAAAAATATCGCACACATACACATTGATCAATTTCTCGGCCAAGGAACTCTCTCGAATAGCTAAGATGTGGGTACTCTTGGTCAGACGGTATACTATTACCCAAATCGCATCAAACCCCTTAGCCGTCCGTGGTAACTTTGTGATGAAATCCATAATAATATGTTCCCATTTCCAAATGGGAACCTCCAATGGCCAAAACTTACCAGGCAGTCTCTGGTGCTCGTCCTTGACCATCCGACAGGTCATGCACCTCATGACATACTAGACTATCTCTCTCTCTTCATACATGCCTACAGGTAACTAAGTCTCAAATGTTGATACATCTTGGTAGCTCTAAGGTGTATTAAAAACCTAGACTTATGTGCCTCCTCCAGCATAGTCTGCCTGATCCCACCAAAATTTGGTACCCAAACCTGACCACACCGGGTCAACAGTCCACGACTATCAGTGGAAAACTTGTCAATCTCGCCCTTGATTCGCTCCTGCTTCTGGTTCTCCTTCTTGACTCCCTCAACCCAAGCCTCTCTAATCAATTCCAACAATGGAAAATTAATCAGAATCCTCATACATAAACTCCCAATCGAGGAACTAACCGACTTGTAGCTCAAAGCATTAGCAACCACATGTTGGATTAGGTTTCTAAGTTCATAATTATTCTTGGAATGTACTTGACCCGATTAGCATGTTCCATTTGGGTTGCAAGGCATTGCAACACTTGGATAGACTAAACGAGAGAAAGGACACTTAAGGATTATTAATATATTATAAGTTCTAATATATTAATAATATTATTTAATTAGTATTGATCAAAGAATTAATTTGGAATTAATTAAGTGATCAAAAAGAGACTAGTTAAATATATGGGGTTGATTGTGTAAATCATCTATTCTTGTATAGTGGGCTAATGATCCATGGTTTGTATGGATTGGGCTAAAACCCATTAGGTGCTCCATGGATAGTCCATGGAGGTTACAAACCCATGGATCATGGAATATGGAAAGCCATGACAATTAGGGTTTATATAGTGTAAACCTACTTGTGCCACAACTATATAAAGACCCCTATGCATGCAAAATCGGTACTACTTGTACAAGATAGAGGGCTAGCCGATTTTGAGGTGTTAGTGAACTTGTCTCAAGGTTATTCCAAGTGTTGTGGTGTTGTGTGAGACAATTGAGGCATCACACTTGAGGTGCTAGGCTCACAAGGTTCTCAAGGAATCCAAACAACAAAAAGGTATGTTCTTCTTCTATCATTTATGTTTAAAAGTTCCCCATGGTATGCTAGATAGGTTAAGAACCTTGGAAAACAATTTTGCATGTATCTTAGCAAAACATAGATCCAAGGTTTCTAGGGTTGCATGTACACCTTAGGAGTGTTAGAATGCTCAAAACCCTTCAGTGGTATCATAGCCTAGGCTTGTTTTCTTGATACTTGATTCAAATTGTTGAAAAAAACTCAAATTTTCTGCATTCTGCACATGAACTCGCCAAGTCCATGATTAAATTCATCCTACTCGCCATGTAGGTACGTGCATTCGATGAGTAGGAGCCCCAGAATGTAGATTTTCGAGTTTTGCTGCTGGAAATGGACTAGGAACATTACCCTAAACTTTTTTGGTGTTATAAAACTTTTTTTAGATGGTGTAATGCTTATGCTAATCCATTTTCAATGGCTAATATCAAAATTTCAAGTTTTATATGGTTTATTTATGATTCTTGAAATTGTTGATATGCATGTTCATGAACTTATGAGTTTAGAAGATCATAGGAATTATTTGTAACTTGCTTGTTAGTTTAATTCTTGATCATTATGTGTTTTAATGGAATCCATAATTTGTCCTCAAGTTATGGATTACCAAAAGTCATTCTTTTAGAGTCAATTAAAGAAACACATAGGTTACATAAAATGAAAAGTCTTTCATTTTAATAAAACATTTAACTCATAAGTTATGAACGATGAAAAGTTTTGAAAGTTACAAAACTTGCCCTCAAGTTTTGGAACATGTAAAGTGACCTTAAAAACTTTAGTTCCAAACCCTAGAATTTTAAAATTTAAAATTCAACCCTTATACTTTATAATATTATAAGTTTAATAATAATTATATATGTATAAGAACAAATCATTTTACCGTTAGTAGGCATCATTCACGAAGCCGGTCTATAAGGGGGGTATAAGGTTGCTGCCTATAAAATGAAAACTTAATGGGTGTTCACTCTCACCCACCTCTTCCTTGACCGGTGGAGGGTCGTTAGCTGAACGGGTAGGTTAAGGACTTTAAATCTTCATTAAAAATATGATGAATATAAAGTAACTAAATGTTTTTATAAATTCTCAATCTTAGTTACTTTAGGAAAATGTGAATAAGGTGCTAACCCATGAAATTACACTTTGCACTTTGATTAAGTCGTTAGTGGAGCGTGTGTGGTTAATTGGCACACTAAGTTGGACTTAACAAGGTAGACAAAGGGTGGCTTAAGGTTTATCATAGGTCAGTGGAGCGCATGTGGTTAACCGGCACATCCATTGAGTGTTAAACATTAAGGGTACCAATTAATTTACATGGTTACTTCACACCTTGTTTTGTGATCCTCGACATCTCAGTCACAAAACCTAAAGGGCACACTCAAGATTGAAACATGAAATTGAAAAGTTCAATGAATCTCAAAGAATCTAGGAGTTTCAAAACCAGTTAAAACTTAATAATTTATTTCATTTTTCATGGTGGAAATTGGTGAATCGTCATTCACCTACCTTCAAATATTTTAAAGCTTGGATTACGGCATCCCTCTTCTATGTTATAAAATATTGTGTTGGGTCCTAGCCTTAATATTACAATTGGGTGTTTTATTAAGGACTATCTTTATCTAATCTAAACTTGTCCTTCTTTCTTTTCAGATGTCGTCAAACAATGCTGCTTCTGGCTCGAACCCTACCGGCTCTTTCTCTCTCATGAACCTTTATGGGAGAGTCATCTTTGATGGATCTAACTTTATGGATTGGATCAGAAACATTAAGATGGTCACTCGGTATGAGGACAAGGAATATGTCCTCAACAAGGAGCTTAAGGAACTAGAGTCGTCTACTACTCCTGAGGAGATCATTGAATATCAGGCATATGATAGAGATGCTACCAAAGTGGCATGTATAATGTTGGCCACCGTGACAATAGAGCTCCAAAAGTCCTATGAGGACTACTACTCTTTTGAGATGCACCAGTATTTGATGGACCGCTACCATCAGAGTGCTCGTCAAGAGCGGTATGAAATAATCTCCTCCATGATAACAACCCGAATGAAGGATGGTGAACCCATCACAGGCCATATGTAGAAAATGCAAAGGTATGTGGACCGTTTGCTGAAGTTAAATGTGAACTTCCCTGAGGAGTTGGCAATTGACATCATTTTGCACTCCTTACCTTCGTGTTATGATCAACTCCATATGACATACCACATGAACAATAAGGAAGTTACACTCATCAAACTTCAAGGACTTTTGAAGACCGAGGAAAGTGATCTTAAAGGTAAGTTGGCTGTTACCACTCCTACTCCTACCATGGCCCCTGTCTTGGCAATCGGGCAAGGCAAAGGAAAGAAGAGGAAGAGCCCTTCGAAGGGTACCAAGGGTAAGACCCTTGATGGCTCCTCTTCAAGTGGAACCAAGAAAGGTTTCGTCACTCCTTCTGCTAACCCTAAAGAGGTTGAATGCTTCTATTGCCATGAAAAGTCGCACTGGAAGCGAAACTGCCCAAAGTACCAGCAAGATGTGAAGGATGGGAAAGCAAAACCCAAACCTGCAGCTATATGCACTATATTATCTAATAATTCACCCCATTCTAATTCTTGGGTCATTGATACAGGTTATGGTATTCACATATGTACTGATTTGCAGGGACTAAGAAGAAGTGAGAATGTGGAGCATGGGAAGATAAACTTGATCATGGGGAATAGGGAAGCTTCACCTGTCACCAAGATTGGAGTTTATTCTTTATTGCAAAGTAATGGATAGTGTTGGATTTGAATAAGTGTTGTTACTCGTCTGAAGTGGCGAGAAATAATATTTCCTTTCATGGTTTGTACAAACAAGGTTTTACCTTTTCCTTTGATAATGAAAGTGGTGGTATTAATGCTTTCTTTAATAATGTTCGTTATTTTAAAGCATTACCTTGTGATGGTGTGTATGAAACTGTGTCGGTTATAGATAACCTAGGAAATAATGTATTGTGTATCGATTCTTCCACTAGTTTCGATAAAGCATCATTATGGCCTTGTCGTCATGGACATGTAAGCAAGAAACGCATAAGCCAACTCCAAAAGGATGGAGTCTTGGAGTGATTTGACCTAAAGTCAGATGATAGTTGTGAATCTTCTTTGCATGGGAAAATGACAAAGTCACCCTTCACTGGGTATTGTGCTAGGGGTGAGGGTTTATTGGATCTCATACATACTAATGTGTATGGACCCTTCATAATTGCCACAAGGGATGCTAACTGCTTCTATGTGACTTTTACTGATGATTTTAGTAGATATGGATATGTCTACTTAATCAAGCATAAGTAAGAGACCTTTGAAAGATTTAAAGGGTTTAAACAGGATGTGGAGAATCAGTTGGGTAGGAACATTAAGATGCTTCTTAGTACAGAGTTCCTTGACTATCTTAAGGAATGCGGGATTATCTCACAATTGACACCTCCCACGATACCACAGCTTAATGGTGTGGCTGAGAGGCGCAATTAAACCTTGTTTGATATGGTTCGTTCCATGATGAGTTGAGCTTCGCTACCAATCTCATTTTGGGGGTATGCATTAGAGACTGCCGCCCATATCCTTAATCTAGTCCTTACCAAAAAGGTTCCCAAAACGCCTCATGAGATGTGGACCGGAAAAGTTCCCAATCTGGACCATATGAAGATTTGGGTTTACGAGGCTTTCGTAAGGCGCGAGACTCACGATAAGCCCAAACCTCGAAATGAGAGGTGTATTTTCATCGGCTACCCACAGAGATCCTTCAGTTACCTCTTCTACATACCTAGTGATAATGTGGTCTTTGTAGCAAGGAGAGGAGTCTTTCGCGAGAGATAATTCATAAGCCAAGGAAATAGTGGGAGGCAAATTGACCTTGAAGAAATTCAAGAGTCAAGTGGTGAAGGAACCTCAAACCCTAGCAATCAACATGAGGAGGAAACTATTGTTGATCCGACAGAAGAGTCTGTACCTCTGAGGCGTTCCACGAGAGTTAGGAATGCATCTGAGCATTACTATGGTTTCCACATTACTGTTGAAGGTGATACACCTATCAGTGATAGTACACCGGTAAGTCTAGATGAACCTAACAGCTACACGGAAGCCATGGCAAGCCCTAAGGCTGCTAAATGGAAAGAGGCTATGGACAGCGAGATACAATCCATGTATGACAATCAAGTTTGGAACTTGGTTGACAATGTACCAAGTCATAAGACAGTCGGGTGCAAATGGATCTTCAAGAAGAAGACCGACATGGATGGTAATGTACACACTTATAAGGCGCGACTGGTTGCAAAGGGCTTTTCTTCAACTCCGGGAGTTGATTATGATGAGACCTTTTCACCCGTAGCGAAGATTAAGTCTATTAGGGTTATGATAGCCATTGCTGCATTTCATGATTATGAAATATGGCAAATGGATGTCAAAACCACTTTCCTAAATGGAAAGTTGGTTGAGGATGTTTACATGAGTCAGCCAGAGGGTTTTGTCAGTACAAAGTACCCTAATAGAGTGTGTAAGCTTGAGAAATCCATCTATGGATTGAAGCAAGCACCTCGTAGATGGAATCTTTGTTTCGATGAGAAAGTCAATGAATTTGGCTTTTCGAGAAGTGAAGATGAATCTTATGTATATGTCAAGGATAGTGGGAGTATAGTTAGCTTTTTAGTGTTGTATGTGGATGACATACTACTCATAGGAAATGATATCCCAACTCTGCTGGAAGTGAAGTCCTGGCTTGGGAAGTGTTTCGCTATGAAGGACCTTGGAGAAGCTACCTATATCCTAGGGATAAGGATTCTGAGAGATAGGAGTAAAAGACTAATTGGACTTACTCAGAGTACCTACTTGGAGAAGGTGCTGAATAGATTCAGCATGTAGAATTCCAAGAAAGGAGAGTTACCGATCCAAAGTAACGCCGGACTAAGTAAAACTCAAAGTCCGATTACAGAGGCTGAGATAGCAGAAATAAGTCGAGTATCGTATGCTTCCGCTGTAGGCTCGATCATGTATGCTATGACTTGTACTCGTCCTGATGTGGCCTTTGCATTGAGCATGGTCAACATATATCAGGGGAACCCTAGCAAGGCTCACTGGACTGCAGTAAAGAACATTCTCAAGTACCTGTGGAGGACTAAGGACTGAGTCCTTACGCTCGGTGGGAGTGACGACTTGAGAGTATTAAGGTATAGTGATGCTAGCATCCAGACTGATAGGGGTAATTTCCACTCTCAGTCAGGCTGGGTCTTTACCCTAAACGGAGGAGCAATTTCTTGGAAATGTTCCAAGAAGGAGACAGTAGCTGATTCAACTTGAGAATCAGAGTATATAGCGGCAAGCGAGGCATAAAAGGAGGCTATATGGCTAAAGAACTTCATTGGAGACCTTGGAGTTATACCAACTATAAAGGAGCCTATAGAGATTTTCTGTGATAGTGAAAGTGCAGTTGCCTTAGCCAAGGAACCAATGGATCACGGGAGATCTAGACACATTGATAGAAAATACCATTTCATCAGACATCGAATAGAAGGACTCCTTGTGGAAAAGAGGGTATCATCGGATGAGAACCCGGCAGATCCCCTCACGAAGGGACTGGGTAGGGTTAAGCATCTCCAACATGCGAGGTGAATAGGGCTGAAGGATGATATTAGTTTTAGTAGTTAGATAGCTTTGAAATGTGTAAAATGTAATTGACATTTGATGATGAATAAAAGTTTATGTTTATTTATGAGTAAAGTGTTGCTATCTTTTGTTAATCGTTTACTATCGTTTCAATTTGCATGTTTGGACTTCCAGAATAATTATGTTATGTTATTTCATATTATTCAAACTCTCCACATTCGGTCATATGTTGGAAGTAGATATGAATCTAGATTGTCATGGGTTGGCTTGTAGATGTCTATGATGTTGGACATTGCAAAATGTTGCTACAACACTCATGAGTGCTCATAAGTTCTGAGTATCGGCTTCAACCCATGCTCACTGGTATCACTTCATGGAATTTATCTCGAGTGATCGTGAGACGGTAATATCATATAAGTCTTCAAACCTAGAGATATAACTTGTTGCCTATGAGTTGGTTATGCATTGATTGTACGAAAACGCATTGGTAACTCGATGTTATACAACGTGCCTTTGTGTATAATTCAACAAGTAGTAGAACAAGCATATGAGTCGAAGTTTATCTGTTCCTTCTTGGATTAGAAGCGATATCTGGGCCCCTCGATGATTTTGTGTTGACCCATGTATCGGGCACGGTCAGAACTAAGTTGATGTGTTCAATTAAGTTCTATGTCAAACAAATCGGAAATCGGGAAACAAACTGCTGGAAAATAAGTAAGACATTGTTCCATGTATTTGTCCGTCAGATATCTAGAACAGAGGATTATATGATCCCTTATCTTAAATGGCGTATAATCATCATCTCAGTTCTATGAGACCTTGAAAGAGCTATGATTGCTGATCGGTTCCTGAAGTCATTCTTGTAGTTATAGTTAGACTTATCCAAGTGGGAGACTGGTGGATTAGGTGTCTAAGTTCATAACTATTCTTGGAATGTACTTGACCCGATTAGCATGTTCCATTTGGGTTGCAAGGCATTGCAACACTTGGATAGACTAAATGAGAGAAAGGACACTTAAGGATTATTAATATATTATAAGTCCTAATATATTAATAATATTATTTAATTAGTATTGATCAAAGAATTAATTTGGAATTAATTAAGTGATCAAAAAGAGACTAGTTAAATATATGAGGTTGATTGTGTAAATCACCTATTCTTGTATAGTGGGCTAATGATCCATGGTTTGTATGGATTGGGCTAAAACCCATAAGGTGCTCCATGGATAGTCCATGGAGGTTACAAAGCCATGGATCATGGAATATGGAAAGCCATGACAATTAGGGTTTATATAGTGTAACCCTACTTGTGCCACAACTGTATAAAGACCCCTATGCAAGCAAAATCGGTACTACTTGTACAAGATAGAGGGCTAGCTGATTTTGAGGTGTTAGTGAACTTCTCTTAAGGTTATTCCAAGTGTTGTGGTGTTGTATGGGACATTTGAGGCATCACACTTAAGGTGCTAGGCTCACAAGGTTCTCAAGGAATCCAAACAACAAAAAGGTATGTTCTTCTTCTAGCATTTATGTTTAAAAGTTCCCCATGGTATGCTAGATAGGTTAAGAACCTTGGAAAACAATTTTGCGTGTATATTAGTAAAACATAGATCCAAGGTTTCTAGGGTTGCATGTACACCTATGGAGTGTTAGAATGCTCAAAACCCTTCACCACATTCACTTTTCCCAGGTAGTACAAAATCCCATAGTCATAATCCTTGACCACGTCAATCCACCTACGTTGTCTCTTATTCAAATTCAGCTAATCCATGAGATATCTTAAACTCTTGTGATCCATGTAGATAGTATGCCGGACCCTATACAAATAACGCCATCAAATCTTGAGAGTAAACACCACTTCTCCCAACTCCAAATCATGAGTTAGATAACGAACCTCATGCGGATTCAGCTGCCGAGAAGAATAAGCAATAACTCTCATGCATTGCATAAGAACTGCCACCAGGCTGGTGATGGATGCATCACAATACACCACAAAATACTCAACACCCTCAGGGAGGGTCAACACTGGGGCCTCACATAACTTCCGCACAGTGTCTCGAACGTAGCATGCTGCTCAAGCCCCAAACGGAAATCGATGCCCTTCTTTGTCAGACGAGTGAGGGGCACATCTGGCTTGGAGAAATCCTAGATAAATCTCTGATAATAACCTACTAAAACAAGAAACTCCTGATCTTCGATGGAGACTTCAGAACCTCCTACTGCATCACACCCTCAATTTTGGTCGGGTCGACCAAAATCCCGTTCCAGTTAACGAGGTTTCCTAAGAACTGGATCTCTCAAAACTAAAACTCACACTTCAAGAACTTGGCGTATAGTCGTTCCCGCCTCAAAGGTCCCAGTAGCTCGCGAAGGTGCTCCTCATGCTGCTCTTAGTTTTGGAATAGACCAGGATGTCATCAATGAAAACAATGACTGAATAATCGAGCATCGTCCTGCACACTCGATTAACATGAATGTTGTCACTGAGTTGGTGAGCCCAAACAACATCACCACGAACTCGTAATGACCATAAAGAATCCGAAAAACGGTCTTCTCCACATCCTCCTCTCTAACCCTCATCTAATGATACCCCAACCTCAAATGATCTAGGATAACCAAGTTGTAACATGCAACTGACCAAAGAGGTTATCAATCTATAGAAGTGGGTAATGGTTCTTCACCGTTAACTTGTTCAACTGCCGGTAATCAATACACATCCAATGTGAACCATTCTTCTTCTTTACAAAAAAATCGGTGCTCCTCATGACGAGATGATCGATGTAATAAACTGCTTGCCCAACAACTCCTGAAGTTGTGAGGACAATTCCTGCATCTCAGGTGGTGCCAATTGGTACGACGCCTTAGCAATCAGATCCGCACCTAGAACCAAATCGATCCTAAACTTAACATGCCTCTCAGGAGGCACGTCGGGTAACTCCTCCGGGAACACATCAGCGAACTCTATCACAACGGGCACATCCAAAACCAAAATCTCTTTCCTAACCTGGTTGTCAACCACATATGTAAGATAACCCAAACACCCATGCTACATGTACTGCCGAGCCCTAGCAGCAGAACAAAAGACTTATCCAATCCTGGTTCACTCTCCCTAATAACCAGTTCTCCCGCACTTGGGGTTCGAACTACCACCCGGTGACCCTTGCAGTCAATCATAGCCCCAAACCCGCTCAACCAATCCATCCCGAATTGACGGGTTTTAGCTATAAGAACATCCTATGTGCTCATACAAACCCTAATGCTTGGATCTAGGTTTCTCTATTGTACATGCAATTCATCCAAGACTATAAACCCTAGATCTAGAATATGATAATCAATATAACATATGAATTAGGGTTTAGATCATACCTTGATTGTTATGTAGCAATAACAATCAAGTGCCGATCCATCCGAGCCTGCTCCGAAGTAGTAAACTCAGGGCAGAAAACAACCCTCTCCTTGAACATCTTGGTGATCTCCTTCACCGTCTCATTCGTCTGCCTCAAATCTAGATACTCCTGAGCCAATCTATCTCTCTCCTCCATGGAAACATATTTCGTACGAAACATCTTCAAGAACTGCTCCCAAGTAACCGTAATCCTCTTCTCAGGAGTTTATGAACTAGTCACCAATCTCCACTAATCCTTTGCCCTTAACCGAAAAAGGTTCAGGGCGCAATTGATCTTCTAGTCAGCACGACATGAACATGTGAAGAAACAACCCTCAACATTAGACAACCACCTCATCGCCATAATCGGGTCCTTGACTCCATCAAACTCCGGTGATCTCCAACTTCATTTTCGATGATCCTTATATCCACAGAAAGATAGTGATGAGCTCTATAACTGTATCTAATTACTTTTGACTTAAACACTTCAAACTAAAATCCTTAATTCATGAAAAGCCCGAACCATCACTTTTACCATTTTACCCTTGGGTTGCAAAGCACAACCGAACTCTTGGATCACAAAATCTAAATTACCCACATCCAAATGGGTGTAAACCTCACTTTCCTCAACGGCCGAAGCCATATGATAATTGATCTTCGGGTTATGCCCCCCGAATTATGAAACGACTCGAAATCGGGTGTTACATTTTTTAATTGAACCGGTATGGTGATTGGTTTTCGGTTTAACCGGTTCGACGGGTTTCTGTAATCTTCATTTGTTTTTTTTTTTAATTTTCCTACACACATAGACATCTACAAATTTAAATATTAAAAATACATACAAATACAAGTTGTAGATCAATCCAAATATATTAACAAAACAAATAACCATAAGTTTTACGTCAATCCATATATATTAAAAAGAAAAATAAAATATAATACGAAAACAAATATAGTTTTCGATGAATACAAATGTATGAAAAAACACCATAACATTTAGCATTTGTTTTTTTTCAAAGAAATCTAAATAGATATGAAAAGAATATTAAAGTTTGTTATGCAAAATGATTCATTTCCGTTTGTTTTTATTTAATTTAACTAATTCAACCCAGTTTTGATAAAAATCAACAGATTCATTCCGATTCAGAAATAAACATAAAAACGATGCTAGTTGAACCGTTTTCTGATTCGGTTCCCGGTCCAACCGATTCAAACCGTTTTTAAAACATTGCTTTAAATATTAATATTAGATTAAAATGGAGCAAATATTTTTGTGATTCCTCAATTAAAGTGCATCTTATTATATAACATAAATTTCAACATTTGACAAGAATATATGGATTTCTCAAAGTGATTACTAACTAAAGCTAAACTGTCTGGACTGTGATTATTTACATAAATGATTTCACAATATTGCCAAATTAGTGGTTAATTATCATGCGATATACATAAAATTAACAAGAGAATGATAGGTTCATGATAATACATCTCTGGTTTTGGTATTTTGTGATCTGCAAAAAAATTTAATGCTAAAAATCACTATTATATTTTCGTATATTAGCATATTTGATAAAGATAGTTTATCCCAAATTGGATTACCATGTTGCAGGGTACAAATTGCAAGACATAAAATACAACTTATCGCACACAAAATGAGATACATTAATAAAATCGTCTACAAAAGGAGATAGAATCAACTATTGACTTTCCTGCAAATCTTCCTGACTTCACCACTCTTACCGGTCAACGGAGTGATGTTTCCCATTTTAACCATCGACTTGGCAAACTGCTGGAAGAAAAGCTCTTGATTTGCCGCATACTGCTTCACATACTGCATTGTTTGCTGGTTTTGAGTAAACAGTATCTCATCAGAGCTAAGAAGCCCCTTCGAAGCTATCAAGTTCTTGTAGTAACTGTTATCGAACTTCGTCGGTGACACAGGATCCAAGAAAAACAGGTTCTGATCGCCGCCGGATCTCGGGCAGTTCTGACGCAGTTTTGCAGCATAAGATTGGTCTAACGATAAATCCGGCTGCCCATTGCCGGAGTTGTTGTATAACCTTTGCCTGAAACTAGTGCACCTAGCGTTTCCGATTGTGTGACTTCCTGCAAAATTAAATACCACAACCTTTATCAGGTAACTACGTCTGAATTTAAACCGAGTTTTCAAGATTTTCTTGAACATTAATCAATTTTTTTTTGAATTTTAACCCAGTTCCAAGATTTTCTTACCAGATAGAGTAACGAAATCAACAATGTCAAGACCCTTGAGCTTAAACTTGGTGAGAATGGTCTGAAAGGTATTGTTTGGAGCTGGGATATTTTGGTTAGAACCACTCAAGCTTGCACCTAATGAATCCCTTCTTCCCAATGGCACTTCCCAACTAGGTCCACCAGCCTGCATGCACAAGTTCAAAACATGCTTCATTAATTTACAGACAACAAAATCGAAACTTTTATCCATGGATTACGATACGTACCAGAACAGTCGAGTCTCTTGCTGCCAAAGCCAATGCATCCGCACAGGAGACAGTCTGAGGACATGCCTTCTCCAATGCAGCTTTGATTTGGTCAACAACTTCGAACCCACGAGCTGAGTTGCGGTTTGGGACTGACCCCTTCTCGCTAATTATGCTTCCACTGTTGTCTAGAAGTATTGAACCATCACAACCCTAAAGGATATCATTTGGTTGCAAAAGAAAGTTAGTTTTCTAATCAAATGATGCATTTTTGTAGCAGTGCGTGGGTTAAATATAGGAATTAATTATGATTAAGAACAAACTACCTTTACGAAACAGTCGTGGAAATGGAGTCTGAGCAAAGAAGCAGCCATGCGAGCCTCTTTTGCGACAGCTTTTGTGACAACAGACCTAACGATGTCTTTAGCCTGTGGGCAGGAGTGGTCGTAGAACTGAGGGTAGAGGTTGGATGCATTGGTTAGAGCTACGATAGATATGAAGACGATGATCATGGTGATGGAGTGAGCCATTGTGTTCATGTGATGCGGCTAGCTTCGAATGAAGACGTTATGGTCAATGGAAGGTTTGTGTTGTGATTTGTATAAGAAGTGGAACCTGGATTCATGTATTTATAGACAAATCATTTTGCCTTTTCTATCAAGATCGCTTTTAATTAGTTTAATTGGTTAGCTTGCCAATAACTTTTCAGTATATTTTTTAAATACTAAACAATTCTTATATTAAATATAATAATAGAAAATATTATTAAGAAATGATTTGATTATTTTGAATAAACTGATTTGAAAAGGTTGGAAATTATTGAAGCACTTTTAACTACTCCTAAAACATTCAAATATGTCTTAGCTAACATCTTTTCTACAAGTATAAATTGAACCCATTAAAATAGAATATAAAACATACACACATACATATAGGTGACCATTTAGACCTCCGGATTGGACCTAGACCTGGACCTAGTAAGTCTTAACTAGTAAGCCTTAACAGGTCGGCTCCTAGGTCCATCAACACTACTAGAAAATAGGAGGTTTTCCTACAGAAAATAGCTACGGAAAATTTCCATAGCTAATTAGCTATGGAATCGCTATGGATCAGCTACAGAATGCGATGCCCTAATATAGTTATGGAATAACTACGGAATACCGACGGATACGAATCCGTAGCTATGGATTAGTTGCCTTAATATAGCTATGGAATAGCTACGGCATACCGACGGATACGAATCTGTAGCTAATTAACTACGGAATAACAACGAAAAAAATGACTACAGAATAGCTACGAAATACCGACAAATTTATAATTTCCATTATTATTATTATTACTTCCATTATTATTATTTTTCATTATTCGAGTCTTAAATTTTTGGATCATTTTTCTTACATATTTAAAACATAAATAATTAAAAATCATACTAATAGTATTATTAATAATAATATATGATAATTGTAACGAATGTGTTTAACACACAAACAAATGATTAAACGAAAAAAAAAAACTATGTTTAACACATCAATAAGTTTTTATGTTGAATTTATAAATAATGAAAAATGATTATAATAAAGAGAAATATGTATATTTGTATGTGTGTGTATGTATTTATGTATGTATGTGTATGTGGGTGCGTATGTAAATGTATGTGTGTATGTGTATGTTTGTATTTGAATGTGCATGTATATGTGTATGTGTATGCATGTGTGTGTATTTGAATGTGTGTGTAAGTATATATGTGTATGTGTGTATTTGAATGTGTATGTCTATGTTTATGTACGTGTGTATGTGTCTACATATATGCGTATCAAAAATCGCAAATACTAATAAGTATTACAATATAAAGCCATTAAACGAGTAAGATATCCAGAAGGTGCACACGATTTTATGAACGAAATTAATAGCTATAAGTTAGTGAAAATATAGATAATCATGTATATTAGAAATGTAAAAAAAAAAACGAAGCCAAAAAAACGACATTTGGTGCCCATAAAATCGAAAATATAAAAAAATCCATAGCTAATTAACTACAGATTAGATACGTCTTTTTCTTATTTTTCGATTTTTAAAGTAACAAGCGTCGTTTTTTCCGCTTAGTTTTTTTCACACCTATATTATACATGATTATATATATTTTCACAAACTTATAGCTATTAATATCGTTCATAAAGTCGTGTGCACCTTTGAGATCATGTACTAATTACATTGTTTCACATTGTAATGTCTATACTTTTCACCAACTTGTGATGGGTTTATGTTTGTATATGTATATTTGTATACATAAATGAGTTGTGGTATATGTGTACATTTATATGTGTATGTATACGTGTTTGTGAGTATTTGTATGTGAATATATTAATAAGCATTATAGTGTTAAATCATTAAACGAGTAATGAATCTCATATGTGCACATGACTTTATGAACGATATTAATAGCTATAAGTTGTTGAAAATATAGATAATCATGTATAATTGAGGTGTGAAAAGAACAAAGCATAAAAAACGAGGTTTGGTGTCCGAAAAATCGAAAATAAAAACAATCCGTAGCTAATTAGCTACGGATTTGTCTTATTCTCGATTTTTCGGGCACCAAACGTCGTTTTTTTCGCTTCGTTTTTTCACACTTCTATAATACATTATCATCTATATTTTCACCAACTTATAGCTATTAATATCGTTCATAAAGTTGCGTGCACCTTCGGGATCAAGTACTCATTTTACGGTTTAACATTGTAATGTCTATACTTTTCACCAACTTGTGATGGGTTTATATTTGTATATGTATATTTATATACATGAATGAGTTGTGGTATATATATATATATATATATATATATATATATATATATATATATATATATATATATGTGTGTGTGTGTGTGTGTGTGTGTGTATGTATGCATGTTTGTGAGTATTTGTATGTGAATGTATTAATAAGCATTATAGCGTTAAACCATTAAACGACTAACGCATCCCATATATGAATGATATTAATAGTTATAAGTCGGTGAAAATAGAGATAATCATGTATAATAGTGGTATGAGAAAAACGAAGCGGAAAAACGACGTTTGGTGCCCGAAAAATCGAAAATAAGAAAATTTGTTGCTAATCCATAGGTAATTAACTGCGGATTAGCTACAGGTTTTTCATATTTACGATTTTTTAGGCACCCAACGTCATTTTTTCCGCTTCGTTTTTTTCACACCTCTGTTATACATGATTATCTATACTTTCACCAGCTTATAACTATCAATATCATTCATAAAGGCGTGTGCACCGTCGGGATCCATTACTTGTTTCATGGTTTAACATTGTAATGTCTATACTTTTCGCCAACTTGTGATGGGTTTATGTTTGTATATGTATATTTATGTACACGAATGATTTGTGGTATATGTGTACATGTATGTATGTATGTATACGTGTTTGTGAATATTTTGATGTGAATGTATTAATAAACATTATAGTGTTAAACCAAATACATACACACATACATACGCATACATATACACACATACACATACACATTTAAATACACATATACATATATAAATATACACACACATACATATATATACGCACACACATACACATACATATACACATACACATACATATACATAAAGATACATATATACATAAATAAATACTTACATGCACATACAAATACATATTTCCCTTTATTATCATCATTTTTTTAATATTTATAAATTAAACATAGATTATCTCACCATATTGATGTGTTAAATGTAATTTTTTTTCATTTAGTCGTTTGTCTGTGTGTTAAACACATTTGTTACTATTATTATATATTATTATGATGTTTATAAATATTACTATTATTAGTACTATTAGTATGATTTTTAATTGTATGTGTCTTAAATATGTAAGAAAAATGATCCAAAAAATAAATTTAAGACTCCAATAATAATAATAATAATAATAATAATAATAATAATAATAATAATAATAATAATAATAATAATAATAATAATAATGATAATAATAATAATAATAATAATAATAATAATAATAATAATAATAATAATAATAATAATCATAATCATAATAATCATAATAATCATAATAATAATAATAATAATAATAATAATAATAATAAGAATAAGAATTGTTTTGAAAGGCATATGTGTTGTATGTGGTATTTTGGGGAACTCGCTAAACATTTATGCTTACAGTGTTGCGTTATGTGTTTCAGGTACCAGTGAGGATCGCGGGAAGACATCGGCTTGATCAGTACACACTTGAGGAGTTTTTATATTATGATCTTGGGATGTAATGCTATGGGTTGTTATGTGATACAATGACAGTTTTATAACTATTATGAATGAAAGCGTGTTTTTAAAATGTAAAATAATAAACAAAAAAAGAATTGTTTTGAAATTTACGTCGTTACAAAGTATGTCGTTACCATTGTTTCGGTAATGACTAAGAAGATTGTTGTTATTCCGACCCTAGTGGTCATACCAAATTGAGTCTGACTACGACGAGTATGTTATATGGTTCCGAGAACCAAGTTCGATGTAGCACCTGACTTAAGCCAGAAGAATTAATCAAAGCGATTAGTAGAGGTATCATGACGGTTGCTAGAAATGCTACCTTTTAAGATGAGATTAGAACATGAAGGAAAGTATAGTCTGTTCTAGAAGACTCTAAGAGACCCGAGTCTAAGCGTAGCAACATATGATGATGGGTCATTAGAATATGACACATCGTTCCATTGTAGTAATAAAAGAACTTATCTTAAGTTCGTATCCAGTGAGGATCAATATTGTGACTTTAAGGTCATAATATGGAGTCTAACATGAAATAGGAAGCAAGCGCAAGATCGAGCACCGCCTGCAGTCAAGGAGTCCAACAGTTAGAGACTTATTTGAAGGAACAAGGAGGTTACGATTATTATCTAGGATGAAGAGATAACGTATGGAGTCATTATACTACCCTGATTCGTTGATGATTCCGGGACGTAATCATCCTAAGGGGGAGATAATTGTAACGCCCGTAGATCCGGGCTAGTCAATTTAGAGATAACAGGGGTCGAAAACGAATTTTCCACAAAAGATTATTTAGAATAAATAATCTTAACCAAGTTTTAGAATATGTCTCAAGGGTTCCGTACATATAAAGAACGCTGAAATCCGAGTTATAACGAAGAAGTTATGGCTCGTCGAAGTTTTTCGGCAAAACCGGCACGACACCTGGAGACGTAAATAGTCAATTTACGATAGAAGACTTTTTAGCCTTAGTGATATAAAAAAAGTTGTAGTATACGTTAAACCAAGAACATACAAAAAAAAAAGAACGCCTAAATCTGACTTCGTATGAGGAAGTTATGAATTTTCTAAGATTTGGCTTAGCAATGCACAACCCGAAACTCGAATTTTAGTTCGAGCGGTTTTTGGCTTACGCGACCTAAATGAGATTTGAAGATCTCATTAATAGAAACTCAACGGTAAAAAGACAGAGAAAAACGGAGTCCGTATGAAGGAGTTACAAATTTTTCGCGGTCATTTAACAGTCTAATCTCCTTCTACTGTGAAATTTAAGATCGGTCACGAATTAGCCGAAGTAATCAAAATAAAAGTTGTAGATATTATTTTTACCTACGTGTGGATATAAAGAACTTCGAAAACGGAGCTTGTATGCGAAAGTTACGGGGTTTAGAATTCGGCAGGGTGTTGCTGCAAAAGGGGTGATGTGGCACAATGTAGGCCACACACGTTTTGCCACCAGAAAGCTGACAAGTGACACCGACTCAGCGAGTCAGTGAACCGAATCGGCAAGTCCATCAGGATTTCACCCTATAAATAGAAGTGTCGAGTCATGCCATTTCCTCACACCTTCAAACCCTTCTTTCTCTCTCTAGAACCTCTCTCTAAGCCTCCCTAACCCCCTAAAGCCTAGGGTAACTCCCTAGCATGAGGAGGAAGCCCCGGAGCGCCTGACGGCTCCAAAAAGAAGAGCCCTTGGCTTAGAAACGTTGCTCCAAGCGAAGCCCGGTTCTCTATAAAACCCACTATAAGTGAGCTACGTCTACGCTATTTTTAATATTGTTTTTATTTAATTACAGTAACATTATTAGGAACTTATAATAAGTACTTGGGCTATTATTATGGGTTATATAAGTATTGTTTAATTCTTATATAATAGTAATAATAGCTAGACTATTAATTAGTCTCGTTGAATGATTGACTAAACCCTAGTGGTAATGATACTAGGTTTTGACGAAGGAAATTGTTTCAAGAGTAACAAAGCGATGTATAAGTCCGGAATCAACACCTTAACATGTGAGTGCATAGTTACTTTCATCTTACATATAGATATGAAGTATTTTATATAAATTACATGCTATGTGTGCATATTGTCTGAATACTCGTTGTCTATGTTGGATGAACGATTTTATACATGTTTTAAATGATTTAAACTATATATGTATTTTATATCTACAAAATATGTTGGGTAAAACATGGGTACATGAATGATGAGGGATGAAGGCTGAAATAGAGGAACATTAGTAGTATGAACCTAGTGCCCTATAGGTGAACATTGGCAACAATGGACCTAGTACCCTATAGATGAGCACTGGAAGTTGCGCCAAAATCTGTAGATGTTTTAAAACTATGATAAACATCCTAGCAGTTGCGCTCTAAGGATAGTATGGGCAGTTGTGCCTAATAGAGAACATTATAATCATGACAGTAGCGTTTAAAGGACAATACCGATAAAAGCGCCTCATAGAGAATGTCACAATTTTGGCAGCTGCGCCTAAGTGATAATATTAGTAACTGTGCTTGACAACTGTATCATTGGCAATGTTGGACTTCATGTCGTTTCCTTAGGATGATCCTTAGGAATGAATGAACGAGGAGTAGCTGATTCTTAGGGTAAATCCTTAAGAAGATAATGGGGATGGGTAATTGGGTTGATTGTTTAATGTTTAAACATAATAATTATATTATTGTGGGTTGAAAACCCTATGTACTCACCAGGTTTCCCAACCTGACCCACTCAGTTTATTTATATCACAGGTGTTGACATGAAGTCACATTACACTGAGGGAGGAATAATAATAAAATGCGTAAACCTAAAAAAAAACCCTAGAAACACTATAAATACATAAAAATAGTTTGAGAAATTTAATCTTTTTTTTTACTTTACAATCCTAAAAATCAAAATGTTTTACTCAAAATCACTGAAAAAAATATTGTTTTTTTAATTTCAATTATTTTCAGCGAATTATCATACATATCTGCGATTATTAGGTTTGTAAAGGTAAAAAAAATATCTCCAATTATTTATTTTCGATGTATTTCTATTGATTTTCTAGGTATTTTAGGTTTTCAATGTTTATACATTTTCTATTGATCATTCCATGTATATATATATATATATATATATATATATATATATACATACATACATACATACATACATATGTTAAGTGCAGGATCCCAGAACCATGTTTAGGATCCTTGATGTTAACGAAGCCTTAGGATCCTTAAACATACCTTAGGATCCAGATCATTTTCATTATAATTTATTTCCTCACACTTTTAACGGATATATTTCTATTTCTTTTTCTCACATGTGTAGAAATGGTCAACATAAGACTCATTATCAATGAAGAATCGCTTCAACCAGGCTTAAGACCATGGGATACCAAGTCAAACAACATGCATATACCCAGTCAAGAGGATCACAAATATATCAGACGTATTATTATTTCGTCTAGAGTATAAATACACCCATAAATCATACACTACATACACAATTAGCATACTATTACACTTGTATTCGTATTATCATCACCATTTCTATAATCTCACATTCAAATCAATAAAAACAACAAGATAGTGATTATTATCATCTCCGAAGATTTTATGTTGGATAACTCACTTGTCTCACTTTGATCATTATTCGATACTTGTGTTACCTTAAACACCATAGCATCTCATACAATTTGGTTGAATAATACTTGCTCAATTTTTGACCAACACAATTTGACGCCCACCGTGGGGTCGTGGTCTTCACAATCGTTCAAGAATCATATCTACCCAACCAAACTTATCCTCTTCCTCTATTCCTTCCATTTCCTCTAAAAACCTTCCACCTCCTCTAAGTGGAGCTCCTAAAAAGACTCTTGAGGCACTGAAGAAAAACACTTCTTCGGTCACTACCTAAGGATTTCAGGATCCTCCTGTAGTGATTTCCAACAACGAGCTCCTTTCTATGATGAAGAGATTGCAACGACAACTTACTCATCAATAGGAGGACAACAAGATGGTGCTCAAGGAAATAAAGAGAATAAGGGAGGAGATCCATAAACCCCAAGAAGCAGCACCCTCGATCCTGCAGCGTAAGATCCTGAAATCTTACAATACAAGATCCTCAGGAAACCATCAGTAGATAGAATCCACAATACCAACACCTGCCCCCACCTGGGGTGTGACTCCAAACGAGCGAGCCCATGTGATCCAGGATGCCGATGAATCCTTCATCACTCCCAATAACAAGGATCCTGGTAACTTCGTGAATAATAATACTTTTAATACTAACTCTATGGACCTTGGTGCAGAAATGAGCCTGGTCATGGCCAAGGAACTTCAGTAGTTAAGGCAGATGATCTCAAGTGTGCCCGGAGTAGTCCAACCTATACCAAAGGTATCCCCCACGAGCCACAAGATCTTAAGATTTGCTCCTGCAATCACTGATATTGAATTCCCAAATCGCTTCCAAACTCCCAACATGAAGTCTTATGATGGAACTACAGATCCTGAAGAACATGTGACACAATATAGGGTAAGAATGGAGATCATCCCCATTCCCACACATTTGAAGGAAGCTTTCCTATGCAAGGGTTTCAGTTCGACCCTCACAGAATCAACCTTAAAATGGCTTCTTAACGTTCATCCTTACTCTATTACTGCATTTGCTCGCTTAGTTAATCTTTTTAACAATCAATTTTCTCGTAGCAGAACATTTAAAAAAATCACAAGTGATCTTTACCGGGTAGTTCAGGACCATAAGGAATCCTGTAAGGCTTATGTGAGTAGGTTTGGTAGGGAGGATCTAAGTATTCCCAACATCGATATGGAAACTTTCATGGAAGCCTTCAAAATGGGCCTAAAAAGGACTCTCCTTTCTACGAAGACCTTGTAATGACTCCATGCAAAAGATTGAACGAATTATGAAACAAATCACTAAGGTTCATAAGTCTCGAACAAGACAAGGAGATCCAAATGATAGAAACCCACCAAACATATACCATAACCCTAATAAGAAGGCTGACTCCTCGGTCCAAAATTCCTAAGTCAAAAGCATATTCCAAACTCGATCATCATAAGTTTAATGCCCTTGAAGATGAAGTATATGAAGAAGAATTTCCCAAGATCACTGACTATTACTTTTATGTGGATGTTTCAGTTTAATATTTTCCATACAGGATCTTGGAGAGAAAACCAGATGTCCAAGAAAAGGACAAAAGTCCACCACCCGGAAAGATAAGTCTAGGTAGTGTGCATACTACGAGGACTTTGGTCACATTACAAAAGATTGCATAGCCCTCAAGAAGGAGATCAGTTACCTCCTAGGCAAGGGATACTTATAAGAGATCCTTGGGAGAAGAAAAGAAAGATCCAAAGAAAAGGATCAGGATCCTCATAAGATCCTTAAAAAACCAGGATCCCCTCTTGCAGACGCCAAGGTAATCATTGTTATCTCTGGAAGTTCTGACATTTGTGGTACCTCTTATTTTGTAGCAAAAAGACATGCCAAAGTGTCAAAAACAGAAAAAGAAGAAGGACCACGGAAAAACATGTCAATCACGAACGAGAAGGAGATCACTTTTGATGAAATAGATATAGCAGACATTCAGGATCTTTACCATGACGGATTGGTGATCACTTTTTACATCGCCAACCATTTTGTCAAAAGGATCCTTATTGACGGAGGTTCCTCATTCAACATTATACTCCTCAATGCTTTAAAAGGAATGAACATCTCGAAGTCCTAAATAATCAAAAAATCCTTAGTGCTAATAGGACTCAGTGGAAAAACAAAACATACAATCGGCAAAATAAAGCTTCCTATCTACATAGAGGGGGTAAACTTTATGCAACGATTTTGCATAATAGATACATTATCCTCCTATAATGTTATGTTAGGTAAAACATGGATCCACGACATGAAGGAGGTCCCATCAACATACCTTCAATGTGTGAAGATGCCCACTCCATGGGGGACAGTGAAGATCACATGTGATCAACAAGAATCTAAGGAGTTCTACAAGACCCTTATGAAGGCTTCCACAATCCCACGACAAGCATAGAAATTAAAGCAAAGGGAACGACATGTACTGGAAGTCGAACAACAAGATACAAAAGAAGTGCCCCTAAACCTTGATGATCCTAATGCAAAAGTACTCATAGGATCCTCAATGCCATAAAACATAGAAGAAGATAAACTAAAATTACTAAAAGAAAGAAGGAAAACCTTCACATGGAAACATGAAGACATGGTAGGTACAGACAAAAATATTATAACCAACAAACTTAATATTGATCCTTCTTTCAGACCTATACATCAAAAAAGAAGGAAGTTTGCGCCCGAGAGGAATCAGATCATCCAAGAATAAGTAGAAAAACTTCTTAAGACAAGGATGATAAAGGAGGTCAAGTTCCCACGGTGGACAGCCAACGTGGTCGTCGTATAGAAGAAGAATGGAAAATGGAGAGTATGTGTGGACTATACAGATCTTAACAAGGCTTTCCCCAAGGATCTGTATCCTTTTCACACATAGATCCCGTGATAGATGCTACGATTGGCTATGAATTATTAACATTCATGGATGCATCAGCAGGGTTCCAAACAATTCAAATGGAACAATCTGACCAAGAGGATACTGCATTCATAACCTCAGCAGGTATATATTGTTATACCGCTATGCCCTTTGGTCTTAAAAATGTGGGTGCAACATACCAAAGGCTAGTTAACCGGATGTTCAAGGAAAAATTGGGGGACACCATGGAAGTTTACATCGATGACATGGTGGTCTAGTCAAATAAAGTTGAAGATCACCTCAAGTATCTTGATGAAGCCTTCTACATACTAGACGGATACAACATGAAGCTGAATCCTTTCAAATGTCATTTTGGAATGAGAACAGGAAAGCTCCTTGGATACATGGTAACTAAAAGAAGAATAGAAGCAATTCCATAGAAAATAAAGGTCATCATTGATTTAAGATCCCCATCCTCGACAAAAGATATTCAAAGACTAACAAGAAGAATAACAGCTCTAAACAGGTTCATCTCAAGATCCTCAAAGAGGTGTAAACCTTTATATGACATCTTGAAGAAGAACAAAAGGTTTGAATGGACTAAACAACACGAAGATGCTTTTCAGGAATTTAAAAATTATTTAAGTTCAACACCCATGTTGGTGAAACCATTAGATGGGGAACCACTCTTTCTCTACCTTTCAGTATCCTCTAATGTTGTAAGTGCAGTTTTAGCCAAGGATCTTAACGGGGACCAACATCCCATCTACTATGTAAGTAAAAGTCTCTTGGATCTTGAGACCAGGTACTCCCACCTTGAAAAACTAATACTTGCATTAGTAATTGCTTCCACGAAATTAAGACACTATTCTGAAACATGTACTACACGTAAGAATAATTACCCCATTAAGAATGTTATGAGAAAAACAGAGATGTAAGGAAGGATGGCAAAGTAGTCTATGAAGCTAAGCACATATGACATCATATATAAACCAAGATCAAAAATAATATCGCAAGCACTAGCAGACTTTATGGCCGATTTCAGTGATGATCTACAACCTGAAGCATAATTGGAAAGAAAGGAACTCCAAAAAGAAGAAAGCACGTGAAGATGGACACACTTCACTGATGGAACTTACAACTTTAGAGGAATAGTCCTAGGGATCATACTAACATCACCATAGAGGGACATCCTACCCAGGCAGTCAACTGTGAATTCGATGAAACCAACAAAGAGGCTAAAAAGGAAGCACTAATAGCGGGATTACAATTGGCCAATGATATTTAAATCAAGGATCTCCAGGTATTTGTTGATTCCTTAGTATTAACTAATCATTTTAATGGATCATATGCAGTAAAAGGGAAAAGACTAGCACTATACGTCAAGATCCTCAAAAAATTAGCCTCCGAATTCGAAGCTTCTTGCCTAAGTCAAGTTTCTAAAGAAGAAAATGTGACATCCCCCATTTTCAGAACTAATTTAAAAATTTTCTTTATGCTTTTAAGTATTGAAATGCGGAAGTTCCCAGTTAAATAAACATTTTTGAAATAACAAAAGTTATTTTATTAAAACCTTCGGGATGTCATTAGTTTATATCCACACATACGTTACAATGTAAATAAAAAGGCCCTGAAATAACTAATGCAAGTCTATAATTTATTCAACTAAGCATCCTAACTATGCAATTTCAACTTTGGTCCACTCTCATACGAGCTCCGTTTTTGATGTTTTTTATATCCACGTGTAGCTATCGACGGAATTTACAACTTTTATTTAGACTCCGTTGGCTAATTTTGAATTTATTTTTAAAGTTATATTTTAACAATCTTAGATAGTTACAGTCCGTTAAAATTTTATAACTTTGTCATCCGACGTCCGTTTTCAACTGTGTTTATATCGTTGAGCTCCTATTAACGAGATGGGTTTGCTTTAAAACAATGATTTACTTTAAATTAAAAATGAAAATTTTTATTATACTTTTGGGATGTTACACATGGTTTAAAGGAAAGAAACAAGTTCACATTTTTATGACTAAAAGCACCCAAAAAATGTCTGAAAATGTTGTCCATAAGGTCTAGAGTTACTAATACTCAATTTGATCATGAATACGAGACAAAAAGGACCTAAACTTGACATCGTAGCTAGATCTAACAAATCATTCATCAAGTTCAGAACTTTATACCTCCTAGAGAATTCTAATGAGATGAAAGTTCCAGATCCACAAAGCTTGAAGCTTCCCAATTGCTTTCCAATGGAATCCTTCCTTCCAACATGAACACAAAACACTCAAATAGCTCAAATACTGTAAAATAGACATTAGGGTTTGTAAGGGGTCGTTTGGGATGATGGAGACTAAGAATGGAGAGGGTTTATGGAAGTTAAGATGTTTGAATAGGACTCAAAACCCCGAAATTAGGGTTTGCACACTAGCCAATTACACCCAACATACTCTTATTTACACCCAAAATAATTCATTAAAATCCTGTTACGCCCAACGTAATCCAAGAATCCCCAACTTCCGAAAACACAATAAAAGTTTTTTAAAGATCAAAATAGGTCTTCTATTTTGATTCCACATATACAAAATATCATCCAAAATCAAAATTTTAGACAGAAGCAGTTCACAAAATAACATATCATTTCAAAACATCTACATCACCCAAAGGTCCGTCTGAATAATCGATTCCAACCCCGTTTTTTTCTCTCCTGCTAACAATACTATATCTAGCCAATCAAATACGTATCATAACGTATCTCAACCAGACAACACAACCCTATATCAACACATCTAAAGAGCATTTGCCAATTAGAACTCTCCAAATAATATATTAAAAAACAAGCACAAATAATAAGATTATGCTAAATAATTAGAAGAAAAAGCTTGGTTATTTTAAAACAAAAAAAACATACATAATAATTAATATATTTTTAATAACTAATAAGAATTATTAATAAAGTAAAATTAATCATTATTTAAATTAAATGTGATGATATGTTAATCATTAGTGTTGATTTTACGATTATACCAAAAATACCCCTAGGGGTTAAGTTAGGATTTAGGAAATAGGGGGCCTGATTAGACAAGAGGGAATGGTGGTGTGTATGTTATGGTGTCACATCATTTTTTTACACGTCATACAAGCATAACATGGTGTTAGGGAGTGGTAATGTCTTAACATGCTTTTGAAAAAAAACAACCAATCACAAACAACAAACACATTAACTATCCTCTCTTATCTCGCTAAATTGTCGGTGAATGGACCTGGTCGCGCCCTCTTAGCGCATGTTAGAGGGCAATGTTGAAGGCAATTTAATAGATTGGTGAGTAGGTTTGGCGCACCCACTCATTGTAGTCTTTGTAGTACCCTTACCGATGGATGGGTTCTTCACTTGGGTACACAATACCAAATATGGCTGCCGAATATGTACCATGAAGAACCAACCAACATGCTACCAACCAAACCAAGAAAATTAGTTATCAATATATTTGGTATCCAACATGTTTGGTTCGTAGTACTGTACTAATTCGATAAACTTGGTACAGTAATGGTATTAAATTTTAAATACCACAATATCACCATACCAACTAACTCACACACACACACACACACACACACATATATATATATATATATATATATATATATATATATATATATATATATATATATATATAAGCGAAATCGAGTTTTCAACTGTCAGTTATGTTTACTGTATAATTTTAAAAGAATGATATTAGAAATTAAGCATAGTCAATAATTATTATCACATTAAATTAAAAAAACTAAAAAGTTACTTCAAAGTTAATTAATAAAATTCTTTAGTAAAAACTAAAATGTTTACTTTACTAATTTATATTAATAGACAAGATAATTATCTCATATCGTTGGTAATATATGATTATTAATTTGTACCAACCAAATTTGTTGATAACCAAATAAGTTGATACCAAATATACTTGGTATCGTAATGTTAGCAATATATATATATATATATATATATATATATATATATATATATATATATATATATATATCAACTATAGTTAATACTGTACATGATTTAAATAAAAACAAATTGGTACCATACCATCTTAAGCCCTAATACCAAATTACCAATAGAATAGAGAAGGGCGAGCAGGACTTCCACAAGAGACTCCCCCATCTTCCCGGTCAAGATAGATGGGAAGGAGCCCGATCAAGGCCATAATCAGTCTCTTTATTTATGTACGTACACCTTTGTTATATATATATATATATATATATATATATATATATATATATATATATATATATATATATATATGTTCAAATGTTTTAACTAAGTATTGTGTTATTGTATGCACAAATGTGGGCCAATCAAAATTAAATAAAAAATTAAATAATAAAAATAATTAAATAAGGGTAATTTAGTAATTTGCTTAATAAATTCCAAAAATAATCCCTATAATCATGGTATCTCTACAGTTTAAATCTCGTTCTTTTCTTTATCTAAAAACCGATTCTGAAAACCCTAAATTCAACAAATCGACACCAGCGACCCTTCATAGTCTTCTTTATAGATCGGGAGAGGGAAGAATCGAGCGATCAGGCATCGAACAGAGGTGGTATTGGTGGTGGTAATCGAGGTTCTCCCTTTCTTCCTTACTGATCATCACGTCTTCTTCCTTACTTTGAATGTCGATTTCTTCCCCCATCGCCTACGGTTCTACTGTGTCGATTTCTGCGTTTTTTTTTCAATAAGAACCTATTTCTGCAAAGTTGGAGATGTCGTGGATTACGCAAGCCCGGAGGTGGGTTCTTACACCTAAGAGATAATTCTTCCCACATAGTCAGTTCTCGATAGGTCCAGAATCGACCCTGACGATCCAGATTCCGAATCCGCTGAAACGATCAGAGGCGAAATCGAGATCAGTACACCGAATCATAGTCTCAGTCGCTTTAGTGGAAATGGAAGCAACATCATCGAGCCTAAATTCATAAATCATGGCAAGTTTCTTACTTTTCTGGATTTATTATACATTGTTAAGTGTTGTTTTCATTTCGACTCAGTGAACCTAATGGGTACAATGCAATGTTTTTCATAGTTTCACTCATCATAACGTATGATGTAGTTATTGATATTTTCTCAGAAATCTTTAAAAAAAACAGGAATTATTAAAACAATCTACCAAACATTTTATCCATTATTTTTAGTATACAGTTCCTGATTGTAATTCGTTATGTCATTTCTGAAAACAGGACTACTTCGGTGGACTCAATTTAGACTTCAATGGGTTGACCATAAAATGCCAAAGAACATAACAAAAGCTCAAGAACCCGTTTTAAGGTTTTAAATTCATATTTCAATGGTCTTTCTTTCATTTTCTCATATATATTTTAAACATTATTTATCGATTTTGTTGTTAAAGAATGAAGGTGACATACAATATGTTACAGGAGGCCAGCTGTATCCTGCCCAAGTGATTTTTTACTTGCATTTGGTATTTCACAATTACATAAATTTGTTGCTGGCTTAATATCTTTCTTGTTATTTCAGATCATGTTTGGCTTTCTATACATTGTGAATCTCGGAATAATCTTATTCATATATGTAGATGATTCAATGGATAATATTGGTGAGACTCCAATTGTATTGGAATGGAATGACGAATTCCAATTCTGTTGGAATGGAATGACGAATTCCAATACTGTTTGAATCACAGAAGTTGATGCTTGAAGAACGGACCACATTATTCTTTTAGAATGTATTAGTCGTTGTTAGATTTTGATGTTTTCTTCCCCGTTTTGATTGTTTTTTTAATTTTATTCTTTAACAATTAATGTAATTCTTAACAATTATTACCCGTATTCTATAAGAAATAATGTATTTTTTGTTTTTATTCTATAAGAAGTTGTTATTCTTCAAGAAGTTTTTAAATTCATCATCAAGAAATAGGTTCAAGAATATTTTTATTATTTGTAGTTCAGGAATATTTTTATTTTTGAATATATATTAATAAACATATTCTGTCAGAATGTCCGAATTAAAAAAATTATAATTCGTAAAATCGGATTTTTAAAATTAATAGAATCTATGATCCCTTAAAAAATGTAATTTTCCTTCATTAAATTTATATTAATTGAATAAATTACCCTTTTAATTAATTAAGATGATTTTTTCTATTATATTTAATTCAATAATATATATTAATCACTTTCTTAAAATAAGTAAATTTGATTGGCTCACATTTATGCATACAATAACACAATAAGTACTTTAAACAAAATAACCTAAGAGAGATATATATATATATATATATATATATATATATATATATATTTAGGTTCATTTGAGACCATGCTAATTTTTTGAAACCGTGAGACCAAATCTAAAAATAATTTTAAAATGCAAAATAAAAGGAAAAATCCAAAAATTCCTTTTTTAATTATTATTTTCGGAACTTTACTTCACTAAAAAAAATAAAAAAAAATACCGTTTTTTTTTTAAAATACGTGAAATATTCTAATAGAATATTACACTGTACATATTGTAATATGATTTTTAGAATGTTTAGAATATTATACTAGATTTTCCAGATATGAAGAATATTCTAAATATTCTACTAAAATATGTAAAAAAAAGTGTATTTTTTTGTATTTATTTTTTACCTTTTTTGGTATTTTTTTTAATTTTTTTTTATTGCAAAATATGTATTCCGAAAATAATATTGGAAACAAAAATTTTTCGAAAATTTTCAATTATTTTTGTATTTTAAAAATGTTTTTGTTTTATCTAATAAATGAATGGTTAGAATTGCGTCTCACGGTCTCACAAAATTAAATCGTCTCTCATTAACATAACCATATATATATATATATATATATATATATATATATATATATATATATATATATATATATATATATATATATATATATATATATATATATATAGTGAGGTTCAATAGAGAACCATAATTAACCAAGGAACCAATCTTTTTTTCAACTTTTAGAACTTATTTTTTATCAAAAAAAAACTAAAAATACAGAAATTCATAACTTTCATCCTTTTTCCAATGATATAAAATTTGAATTCTTTTTTTTTTACGTCAAATTCACAATGTGAATCTTCGAAAATTCACAACGTGAATCCGGATTCATACGGTGAATCCGAAAAATATTTTTCACATTCACAATGTTAATATATGAATTTAGATATTTTTACATTTTTTTTCGATAAAGAATAAGCTCTTGAAATTGAAAAAAAAATGGTTCCTTGAAGAACCCATAATTATGGTTCTCTATTGAACTTTTCCCTATATATATATATATATATATATATATATATATATATATATATATATATATATATATATATATAGGTAAATGTTGAAATGAGAACCAAAAAAGGTTAAGAACCGTAAAAACCTCTAATTTTAGATGTTTATAAAGGGTTTAGGGTTTAGGGTGTTTATATAAGGTTTAGGGTTTAGAGTTTACCCTAAACCCTAAACCCTTTATAAACATCTAAAGTTAGAGGTTCTTATGGTTGTTAACCTTTTTTGGCTCTCATTTGAACCACTCCCTATATATATATATATATATATATATATATATATATATATATATATATATATATATATATATATATATATATATATTTGATACTGTGCACGATTTAAATAAAAAATCAATTGGTACGGTACCATCTTGAGCCCAAATACCAAATTACCAATGTCGGTGGCTTTAAGAGGAAAGTTATATATATATATATATATATATATATATATATATATATATATATATATATATATATATATATATTTGATACTGTACACGATTTAAATAAAAAATCAATTGGTACGGTACCATCTTGAGCCCTAATACCACATTACCAATGTCGGTGGCTTTAAGAGGAAAGTTTATATATATATATATATATATATATATATATATATATATATATATATATATATATATATATATATGGTTATGTTATTTTGTTTTTAATAACTATTGTGTGCCAGAATGCACAGATCTGGACCATTGGATGAAATATAATCAAAGGTCATGATCTGAGGGTCTATGATAGTAGAATATGATAACATGTACCTTATAATCACACAAATTTGAGCACAAGGGCATTCTAGTCAATTAACCTATATTAAAAAAGGAAATTTTCGGATTTTTAGGGATAATTAATTCCTTTATTTTTTAAAAATTTAATATTTTAAATTAATTTAAAATTAAAAATCTGATTTTTATTCTGTCAGAATGATAAAATTTTAACCATAAAGTAGTAACCATATTTTTCGATTTTATTCTGTTAGAATGACAGAATGTCAACCATAAACTAGTAAATATATTCTGAAAGAATACACAAAATCGATTCTTGAACTAATAATATACCAAATAATTACATTGTACAATTGTGATTCATTGAATTATAACAAACAATCTGAAATAATAACAAATATAATTCTTAAAAAATAACAACATTCTAGATGTCTTGTGTATGTTTGACCTCTAAGCCAATTCAAAATATGCTAGCATTCTATGAGATTGACATTTTGTGACATTGACATTCTGTCAGAATTGTATTGCCTGAGAATGATTTTATACAATGAGCCTTTCCCATCAGGTCTTCAAGACATTCTTCAAGCCATTTCTATCACAAATTCATTGTCAAATACTTTATAGTGATACACTTGTAACAACTGCACATTAAACATATAATTAATTAACTACAAATTCTATCAGACTAAAGCAATAATATTCTTATATAATAAACTATTCTTTCAGAATGGAAATATTATAAAAAGATAAACAAGGTCAAAGCTATGATCAGCCCATATGTCTGTTTGCTTCAACATCATAAACATAAGGAAAAGTCAGTTTGCTTCAACATCAAATCTATGATCAGGATAGATGTTTGCTTCAACATCATAAACATAGATTAAATCATCAATACTTCCAGCTACAAGTTCTCTGCCATCAAAGAATGGTAATTTCTGAAAAAAAAAATTACAAAAACCCAACTCAAAAAACTTAATCAAAGATCAATAAAGTTCATGTAAACTTACCAGCATCTCCTCATTAACCGGTGATTCCATCACTAACCATGAATACAATCTGAGACTGTCATATTTCTCTTTGGCGTTTCATCAAACACTTTAAGGGCGCTCCTAAATCACCATATTTTTTATGAATCATGAATGAAAAAAAAAACCAATTCAGAACCATCAACATCAAATGAGTTACACAGGAGGGTATACCTCCTGTGTTCGGTTTCCATACGATGGAAGAAAAAAAAAGCATAAATGGTTATGTGGCTTCGGTTTTGATTGAAAATGGTAGAAAAAAATCAATTATGATAATATTCATATCACGTGAGAAGAACAAAAGATGTATCATGAAATGGGTTTGAAATCATTGTCTGGAATTGATTAAAAACATATAAGAGTAAAAATTTTGGTCACCAACAGAAATAATTGAGGAACATTTTGTTTTACCTAAATCAATAATGAAGATAGATGCAAACTTTTCTTCGGCGGAATGATGGTGTGTGTGAATGACAGCAATGGGATGGCCGACAATTTGGTTAGGGTTATGAAGATGCAAAGGTAGGATTAGAGAAAGAGAGGGAGAAGAGATAATAAAGGGAAAAAATTGATGTCCACGTTTGTAAAAGAAATATATTAGGTATTTCTTTTGTTCGCTTAATTGTATGGATTTATTTAAATGATCTCATTAATTGCTAGTGCAAAAAACCGAAAATACCCTTATTTATTTAATTATTTGCAATTTTGTGGTTGATGTATTTAGGAACACAATAGTTGCTAAAAACATTTGAACCTAGCTAGCTCTCTCTCTCTCTCTCTCTCTCTCTCTCTCTATATATATATATATATATATATATATATATATATATATATATATATATATATATATATATATATATTTGATACTGTGCACGATTTAAATAAAAAATTAATTGTTACGGTACCATCTTGAGCCCTAATACCAAATTACCAATGTCGGTGACTTTAAGAGGAAAGTTTAGAGGTTGTATTATGACTATGTGCTTTCTTTGGTGATCTCTCGCAGTGCCATTTTATTTCATTCAAACATACTGAAGAAACTTTTATCTTCGAAAAATTGTCATTTGGTCGTATTTTTGGATTTATAATAAAACTAAGAAAGTTAAATTTAATCGAATTGATTGACTTGAAATCCAATTCTAACTTTATTAAATATTAATTATTATTATTATTATTATTATTATTATTATTATTATATCCTTTTTACTTCCACCCCGTGTCTTACTAGTTTATTTAATATAATGTTATGTTGTTCTAAAAGAAACAAATATACTAACTTCTAGTGTCTTACTACATTTGGCTGTTTGATTATTTTGCTTTATTTGTGGAATTGGTTAAGTTATGCATGCCAACATGAATAAAATAACAAGGAAAACATCAAAACTAATGCAATGCAATCATGTGCGATGCGGATATGAGTTGGTCAACAACGAACTCAAGTTTTTGTTTTGTTTTATTTTATTTTATATTAAGAAAAGTGATGAATATGGAGTAAATTACCTACTGCATTGACAAGATCCCATTTGTTGATATTAAAAGACGATCTTCAAATATTGGGTTCACTTGTACTGCCAAAAGTACAACAGAATTGACTCACAAGAAAGTTTTACTCTGTAATTTGAAGTACATTATAAATTTTGGCTATTTTTTTGCTTGTTTGTTTATAAATTTTGTTGATTGTAATCAATTATATTTATAAATACAATAAGTTATTAGTAATAGACAAAACTGCACAAATGGTCCCTGTAGTTTGCTCAAAATTGCCACTTTGGTCCAAAAAAGTTTGAACTAGCACCAGAGGTCCAAACTTTTCATTTTGTTGCTTGTTTGGTCCAATCAATTCTGATTTTTTTCAAAATGACGGATTTGCCCCTGTTAATATGATTTTCTTTTTTTTTTCTTAATTGTTTTTCTGATTTTCAAATTAAAAAAATAAAAAAATAAAAAATAAAATTAAATCTCTTCTCTCTCTCTCTCACACACACACACACTCTCTCTCTCTCTCTCTCTCCATTACTAACTACCACCGGAAAAGATGGCATCACCGTCGCCACCACATCTCCCTCTCATTATTCGTCTTCGTCTTCCTCACCTCCGTCGAAGTTGGTTGAGCTTGATATGTCATAAAACCTGTTCGTCGGAAGGCAGCATCGGAGACATTGATTTATAAAAGGGAAATAAAGGGATTTAGGTTTACACATGAACAGGTTGAGTAAGATATGGTGCTAGTTTCTCACAATTTCTGCCATTGGAATCCATAGCAACTACAATCCCAACTTGCTCGATAGCTTCCACCCATTCCCTCGCTGATCCATCAAGAATGGGAACCTGTAATTGCATATGAAACCTATCAATCTGACCGAAGATTTCTAAAACGTCAAGATAAACACACACACACACACAAATACCACACAATCGAAAATTTGGTTATGAGTTTACAAACCCAAAAATTTGTAGAAAATGAAAGAGAAAGAAATATGTAGAAAATCTAACCTAAACGTATGCATCATGTACATCCTTTCAAGATCCAGTTTTATATTCATGATGTTTTCAAGAAAACCCCCATGTTTGCAGAAGATGCACAATCTCACCAATACTCTCTCCTCCGATTAGGGCTTGAAACGATTTCGACTTCATAACTTTGGGTCGTGTTATATATGATCTGGGTTTTAACCTAACACAAAATACAGAGGAGGGAGAATGTAGAAGTGACATTTGAAAGGAGGAGCTAGAAGGTGAAGGAGAATATGAACGCGAATGAACCACAGTAGACACGAAGGAAACAGGGATGAAATCAAACATTAGCCTTCGATTGATGACCGATCGTGAAGAGGATGAAGCGACGAGAGGTGTGGTTCGACGGTGGATGGCGATTCGCGAGGGGAAGGGAAGAAGGCTTGCAGGCGGCTAATCCCGGTGCTCCTGGGTCGATTGATAGCGACAAGGGAGATCGTTGGTGGGTATAACGTGGTCGTCAACCATGGAACAGGTGAGGGAACGGGATGGGTAGGGTAGAAGGGAACGAAGGCAGAGAGAGAGAGAGAGAGAGAGAGAGAGAGAGAGAGAGAGAGAGGTATTTTTTAATTTCTATAATAACATATTCAAAAAAGAAAATACGAAAGAGAGGTATTTTTTAATTTCTATAAAAACATATTCAAAAAAGAAAATACAAAGGATAAATTCAGGGGCAAATCCGTCATTATAAAAAAGTTAAAACTAAACTGGACCAAAATCGCAACAAAATGAAAAGTTTGGACCTCTGGTGCTAGTCCAAACTTTTTTGGACCAAAGTGTCAATTTTCAGCTAACCACAGGGACCATTTGTGCAGTTTAGTTTTAGTAATATTATAGAGTTCTATATATTTATTTTAGCAACTGGATTATCTTATGGTTAATGTCATAATAGGGTTTTGAAAATGTTCAAAAAGCCCACTAAACTAAAAAACGCCACCAGAAAGTAACAAACTATTGTCCTTTTTTTTTTTGTTTTTTTTTTTTAATATCATTGCAACCGTTGGTATCGTAGAAAGAAAAAAACAGTAGTTCATGACCTTATAATGTTTTATATTTCAAGAGATTTTTTTTTATTTTACAAGTTGGCTACCATAATCACTCGCATAATACACAAATAAATAAATAACGTCGTTTATATTTCTAGTGCTTGTATCCCCTGTTCCAACATCGTTTTTTTTGTACACAAGTAATCATTGTTTTGAAAACTTCGATCAATTTGTTGGGTGCTTAGACATACCCCAATTTCTCCGCTAGAGCCACATGTTTATCACTTTATCCATTTTTTAGAAGGACGGGCAAGAAGCTACGCAACAAAACAAAAAATCGCATAATAGCTAGTTTTTGGGTTTTAAGCCACCTGACCTATTTGATAACTTAATTTTCTAGCATTGGCATTACACCAAAAAAACGATTGAGAAACAATATTGTCAAAAAGAATTATCGCCCTCGGTTGTGAAGTAGCAAATATATGAGTATTTATGAAGTTCTAAACCTACCACCACAAGCAATAGAAAACCGCTTCTAAAAAATTTTGACCCTCTCTATGCAACCATAAGGAAGTAAACCAAACCAACTAGTCAGCGTAAGACACAAAAACCGGAGCTACCATTTCCCTCCATCTAAGAACTTAACACGTCAAATTCTTAACCATAGGACATGAGAAAAACAAGTGAGTCGTCAACTCCAAATCCACATCACAAAGCGGGCACAAAAGAGTTGGAATATCCAAACCACACCTATTAAGATTCACTCTTGTAGGAACTATAACAAGACTCGAACGCCACGCAGGAACATTGACCTTTATAGGTACCAAACTAATCCAACAACTAGGAATAGAAGAAGAAGAAGGGAGAAGATGTTCATCAATAAAATACCTTACTAAAGCCATAGAGAAATCACATGTACTCGAAAGTGCCCAAAACCATCTGTCTCAATTCTCGGATCCCCCTAGGAATTGTTTTAAGCAACGCCACGAACGAAACCTGCTCTACCCTTGTGTTTGACTATAGCTTGCTTCGCCAACTTAAGAGCGTAAACTCTAGGGAACTAGGATTTAAAAGGAGTGTCTCCTAACCAAATGGCAACACAAAACATAGTCAAACTGCCATCACCCAGATTCTTTTTACACGAAGGCAAAAGACTAACACCCTTGGAGTTCATAGTCTCGACCAATTTCATAGTATCCAACCAAGCTGAGTGTCGATTCTTAGGAATACAACACCTAATAAGACCCTTCGAACCGTAAATAGCTTTAATGACTCTAACCCTAAAAAATTAGGGCTAGAATGAAACTGCCACACCCAATTGAAAAGAAGAGCTCTATTCAAAGCAAGGAAACTACTAACTCCCAAACCACCATCCTTTTTACTAGCCATCACTTTATTCCAGCTAATCCAAGTCAATTTCCTTTCATCTAGATCACCCCCAACAAAGAAGTTATTACGCAAGGCTTCCAAGTTTTTTAAGATACATAATGGTGCTTTAAACAAAAACATAAATTAAGTTAGCAAAGAACCTTACACTGACTTTAATAAAGTCAATTTGCCTATAAATAATAAAGTTTTCACCTTCCAATTGGAAAGTTTAGACACAATTTGTCCGCTAAATCCCACCAAGTATACAATTTGGACATATTACCACCCATAACCAAGCCGAGGTATGGAAAAGGAAGCTTCATTATCACACATCTTATCAAATCCGACATTTCCTCAACCTCCCTTACTGGAACGCCAATACCAAAATTCTTACTTTTATGCACATTTATCTTGAGACCATAAACCAACTGAAAACAATGTAAAACCCACATAAAAGTAGCAATATTCAACTCATTCCAATCCCCAATAAATACAATGCCATCCGCATAAAAAAAGATGAGAGATATGAAAAGTTGAGTCTTCACCAATAGAGATATCAGAGAAAAGATTTCTATCTATAACACATTGGAAGGCGACATGTAAACTTTCCATTAAAAAAAGACACAAAAAGGGGATAGGGGATCCCCTTAGTGAAGCCCTCTATAAAATTGGAACTCATCTGTAGCTGAACCATTAACTAGAACGGAACCCCAAAAAGAAGTGATGTACCCTTGGATCCATCTTCTCCACAAGCTACCAAAACCCATCCTGCATAACACATCATCCAAAAAATCCTATCTGATATAATCATAAGCTTTTTCAAAGTTACCTTTAAAAACCATAACTATTTTCTTCTTTATCTTACACCAAGAAACCGCTTCATTCATAATCAATAGACCATCTAAAATTTGTCTATCACAAATAAATGCATATTACTCCATACTCACCAATCTGTCAACAACCGACACCAAAGTTATCCAATATATTGCAAACAATTTTTTATTGACAACATATTAGACTAATCAGCCGAGAATCTTTGACACATTTAGGATCAGACTTTAGGAATCAAAGGGATAAAAGATGAATTACACATTTTTGGAAAACGACCCGAGCTAAAGAATTCCTTAACTACTACTATAACATCCATTACAATAAGATACCAAAATTTCCTAACGAATTCAAATGTGAATCCATCAGGGCTCGCATACTTATCCATACCATAATACCAAAAAGTACGCTTGATTTCCACACAAGAAACTTCATACTCTAGGTTCACAGCTTCGTCTGAAGTTAAAACTTTCAGGAAATTCTACGTGACGATAGGCCGAGAGGTGAAATGGGACGAGAATTTATCTTGGAAATGCTGCAAAAATTCTAATTTTACTCTAGCAGGTGAATCTACCCACTCCCTATCTTGTAAAACGCCACAAATCGCCAAACTCCTTTTTTTATTCATAATGCCATGAAAGTTTTTAGAGTTTTCATCCCCCTCGATAGCCCACTTCAATTTAGCTCCTTGTGCGACATCGAAAGCATAAATATGATAAATATCACCTATATCGTTTAACGACATCCGAGCAACCCATCTAGAAGATCACCTTCTCCACGATCCAGCCTAGAATCCAACTCAACCAACTTATTAAGCAAAGCAAATTCTAGTAGTATTGCATTTTTCTCTAACAACTTTTTTTCCAAAATTTTAAGTATTTTTTAAAGAATCGTAACTTCTTTTTTTAAAGAAACCATAATATTTGACTCTATAATCCTGTCATTCTTCCGAGAGTTTTCAACAACCTTCTGAAAACCATCAACATGAAACCAAGAATGGAATAATCTAAATGAAGAAGGGCCATAATTAGAAATCACTTCACAAAGAAGAATCAAACGATGATCAGATAAATGATGATCTAAGATAAGTCTAACCATATACGGAAACATCTCCAAAAGATCCTCTGAAAGAAGAAACCCGTCTAAGTGACTCATTTTTCGAGCTAGCTTGTCCGTCCATGTATAAGAATAATCCCCAGGAGGTAAGCCATAAAACCACGTGTGATAAATAAAAGAATTAAATAAATCGACACCCTCCTATACACACCAACCATAAAGCACCCCTTTAGAACACCGCTTGCACCACTACTGGCGTCGTCGAAAAATCGAGAGGCGACAGTGGTGGACCACCCAAATTTTTTGACATAACCACCTCAATTACTCCTTTCTCCCTTCCCTGCAATGGTGAAACCTTTTTCCATCCTCCCACTTTGATTGCAAACAACAGATCAAGAATAGGGAAACCCTCATCAGTGGTGGAATGGTTCTTTCTCTTTATATCTCTCACTTCCTATGTCAGGAACTTCTAGTGACCATCACTTCAGGCAGCCATATCACCCTCGTTATCATACTACGATGACCAATAATAAACCCCTCAGAAGTTAAAGTTTCAAACTAAAAAATATTATCTTTGATCTCAAAACAACCCTTAGAGAGAAGCCAATGTTAAAGCTTCAGGTATAGGTTCCTTTCCTCAAAGATCTCATGATTCAAGTATTCCTCGATCTTGTGGTGGTGGACAAGATTATGGTTTTTTTTTCATGTTCTTCGATAACAACAAGATTCAGGTAATGGGTTTTATGTACTCTAACATTCATATGGTGCATATACACCCCTAATGCTTTGGATCTAAGTTTTCTTTAATTATACATGCAACATTGTTTTTCCAAAGCATAAAACCTAAACTTGCATGCAAGGTAAAATTTAAATAATAAAAAACAGTTAGAAGAATACCTTGTGTAGTAGTTTGCTTGTCTTTGATTTAGGAGCCTAGCACCTCCAGTGTGATGCCTCAAATGTCTTATAACAAACTAAGAACAAGAGAATGGACTTGAGAGAGAGGCTTGGGAGCTCAAAATTGGCTAGCAACTCTTTGTGTGCATGGGTAACCGATTTTAGGTGTTACAAATTTCTTATATAGTCTAGGTTTACATCCATGCAAACCCTAACCCAACATGACCCTTCATATTTCAT
This sequence comes from Lactuca serriola, assembly GCF_051521515.1. Classification (NCBI taxonomy): domain Eukaryota; kingdom Viridiplantae; phylum Streptophyta; class Magnoliopsida; order Asterales; family Asteraceae; genus Lactuca; species Lactuca serriola. The sequence goes on from NC_136410.1 coordinate 109,699,345, forward strand.
AGGCCCTTTGGGCTAAAAGGTGTCTACCGGTAGAGACTATTGAGAATATTGAGATTATATAATTTTAAAAGATGTCTACCTTATCATATAATTCAAAATAAACAATGTTTATACCAACTTATTATAAAATTTATTATATAAGAGATAACAATAATGTCATTGATATATTTAAATATATATATATATATATATATATATATATATATATATATATATATATATATATATTTGTAAAGATTTCAAATATATTATTGTATTTTGCGCAATGCGCGGGTATTCGCCTATTATACTTATAAAGAAATCATGTTTTCCTTTCACCACATTAATTTGAAATTTCCATGACTTTTCATTTTATTTCTAATAATGATTATAGGTTGGTTAATAAGGTTAAATAAATATCAAACCTAAAGTGTAATATAAAATAAACTAAATTTCAATATTAAAATAATATCTTTACTTTTATTTATACAGTATGTCTTTAACTTTTAACATATTATACATAATTTATTAAGTGTAAAATATTTTTGTGTGTAAATCATTATCATTTTAAAGCTGAAACTTTTAAACAATTTTGATAAAATAGTTAAATTGTTAATTTAAATATAACATTATAAAATTTAGTTCAACTTAAACAACCTAAAGAATATTTTGTAAATAGTCAAAAGTGATGAGTCATATTGTCTTTCTAATAATGATTATAAGTTGGTAAATAAGGTTAAATAAATATCAAACCTAAAGTGTAATTATAAATAAACTAAATTTCAATATTTAGATAATATCTTTACTTCTACTTATAAAGTTATATTTTTAAATTTTAACATATTATACTTAATTTATTAGAATTAATATGTTGTTGTATGTAAACCTTTATTAGTTTAAAGCTAAAACTTTTGAACAATTTGGATAAAATACTTAAATTGTAAATTTAAATATAACATTACATGGTTAACTTAAATATAAATTTCAGTTTCACTTAAAAAACCCAAAAAATATTTTGTGAATAGTTAAAAGTGATAAATTGGAGAGCTAAATGCAAAAACTAAATTGTAATATCAATTTAACTAAAATATTTCCTAAAGATATTTTGTAATCATTAAAAGTTTTCAAATAAGTAGCTTAAAATAACTTACAATAACAATACTTAAAATTAACTTTATATAAACAATTATATTGTTACCTTTAAAAACAAAAAACAATGTTTGATGTTTTAAATAATTACAATGACAGAAATTAAAACGTTAATCAAATAAATTTTAAAAAAATTAATTAACAATAACACCAACTATAAAAACATTAAACCATATATAATTTTTTTTTTCATTTATGTGTAATCCGCAGGTAGAGGTCATTCAAACGATTGAAATTATGTTGTTTTAATAGATGTATATATTATCATATAATTCAAAATAATCAATATATTATATCAACTTAGTATACAACAACGTTACTATTATATTTAAGAAAACATATATTTCTAAAGATTTCAACTGCATAGGTATTTATGTGCAACGTACAGGCATTCACCTAGTATACTTATAAATGAAACATTTTTCCTTTCACCACATTCATTTGAAACTCTAATAATTTTCAATTTCTCTCTAATAATGATTATAAGTTGTTAATAAGGTTAAACAAATATAAAATCTAAAGTATAATCATATATAAACTAAATTTCAATATTAAAATAATATCTTTTACTTTTACTTATAAAGTTATGTCTTTAACTTTTAGCATATTATTGTTTATTTATTACTTTTATAATGCTATTGTATGTAAACCATTATAATTTTAAAGCTACAATTTTTGAACATTTTTAATAAAGTACTTAAATTGTTAGTTATAAATTTTAATTCAACCTAAACAACCAAAATAATATTTTATAAATAGTTAAAGGTGATAAATTGTAGTGTGTTTCTATTAATGATTATAAATTGGTTAATAAGGTTAAATAAATATCAAACATAAAGTGTAATCATAAATAAACTAAATTTCAATATTAAAATATTATATTTAATTCTACTTATAGAGTGATCTCTTTAACTTTTAACATATTATATTTAAGTTAATAGATTTAATATGTTGTATGCAAACCATTATCAGTTTAAAGCTACAACTTTGGAACAGTTTGTATAAAATACTTAAATTGTTATTTTAAATATAACATTACATGGTCAACTTAAATATAAATTTCAGTTCCAATTAAAAAACCCAAAGAATATTTTGTGAATAGTTAAAAGTGATAAATTGTAGTGTTAAATGCAAAAACTAAATTGTAATATCAATTGAACTAAAATATTTCCTAAAGATATTTTTATAATCATTAAAAGTTTTCAAATAAATAGTTTATAATAACAATAGCTAAAAACAACACTATATATATGTAACGTCCCAATTTTCAAGACTAAAAATTTCTTTTATAAAACAATACTTAAAACATATTTGTTAATCCATAACAAAATTAGAGTAATAAATTCCAAAACATATGTTCATTATCAGAGTAAAACATCCCAGGCTAACTAATCTATGGTGTGTGCCATGCGATCACCCCGAGCTCTTCCCTCCGCTACCAGAAGTACTTGAAACCAAAACTGAAAACCGTAAGCACAAAGTTTAGTGAGTTCCCCAACCTACCACATACCCTGCACAAACACATACAACATATACTAGGCCACGCCCGCTACTATGGGCATCGCCCGCTACAATGGCCTCGCCGCTCCAGGCCCCGCCTGCTTCGAGCCCCGCTCGGATACAGATCTGTTTCGCTTAGGCCTCGCCTATCACTGTGCCTCGCCCGCTAACATATACTAACACATAAGCATATCACAACACATAAGCTAAACATATACTAATGGATCCTGTCCTAAGGCCTCGACTATCTTGGGTCTCGCCCTCGTCCTGCTACTGATGAGTCATGGAAACCCGTCCACGCTCCTACTGATAGTGAGATACGGGCCCAGCCCACACTCACTCTTTCCTTATCTTGGGCCTCACCCTTGTTCTCCTGCTAATGGGATGTGGAACACCGTCCACACTCTGCTATTGGTAAGATATGGGACCTCGCCCACACTTACCTCCCTACCAGGCACACACAAGTACCACACAGAAAACAAGTATACTCTATCATGCAACCATTCCTTAGGCACCCGCCCGCTATCGATGGACCTTGGTCCTAATTATCATATTGGCATACCGTGCTTAGGGCTAACCCTTGGGTCTTCCTACTCATATCTACCTGGGCCGGCATTGTGGCCGTAGACCCATTCACACAAAGGGAAACTCACCTCGTACTGTTGAACTTGCTAGTAACCCCTCTGGATGCTGACCGACAATTCCCTGAACCATTACTCCACTAGCTCCCCGAGCTACCAATATCAAAACATATATCACTTAGCTTAACTGTTCTCCAAAAGTCAACTAAGTCAACTCTGGTCAAAGTCAACCTTCCAGGTCAACCCTACTCGCCGAGTCTGCCTACTGACTCGCCGAGTTCATTAGCTCAGAATCCTTCCATTCGCGACTCGACTCGCCGAGTCATCCCCTGACTCGTCGAGCCTACCGATTTCCGAGTCCTGACCTGTCCAACTCACTGAGTCCCCACTCAACTCACTGATTTGGGTCTTAACTTGAAGGGTTTGGGGTTTCGCGACTTGACTTGCCGAGTCCAAGAACAGACTCGTTGAGTCCAAGACAATCTTCAACAGACTCGCCGAGTTGTTCATCCAACTCGTCGAGTTCCTGCTAATCTTCATACTACTCGCCGAGTCCACTCGAAGGACTCGTCGAGTCTATTCAGTCCTTCGTACATTTAAAGGCTTTTTGAGTCATGCAGAGACTCCAAACTGTAGATCCACTCCTCCAAAGCCTATCCCTCACGTAAAGGTGCAAACTTTACGTGTAGCTAAGGAGATCTACGCCCAAAACACTCCAAACTCGGGTTTAAGACAACCATGCTTCACCTACACCCCCAAGACTGATACTTTATGACTCTCTAGGTCAGAATACACTTAGATCTGAAGTAGCAACTTTAGATTTGAGCTCTAACTCGAAATGGTTCAAGGACATGGCATAAAAGCCCCAAATCTCATAACAAAGGGAAAACTATATGCAAAAGAGTGAAGGTAACGACTTCTTACCTCCAAATGCTTTGAAAAGTCACACCAACTCTGGATCCAAGGCTTCCTCTTGCACCACTATGAACTTACTTCTCTTCCAAGCTTCAAATCACAACACCAAGGCTAGATCTTTGCTCAAAAACGGCTATGGTGGCTAGGGTTCGGTATTCTGGATGAGAGAAGCTGTAAGGAACCCTAAGGGAGAGAATGAGATGCTTAAATAGCACATAAAGTCCCGGATTTAGGGTTTCCCTCTTCAGACCGGACTCGCCGAGTCCTCCTTGCCGACTCGCCGAGGTGGCTACTTAATCGATCCCCCGAATCCCGCTCCGACTCGCCGAGTTCCTCCCTGGAATCGACGAGTTGACCCTTTGACTTAGGGTTTTCCTTTCATTTCTTGGTCTTTTTGATTATGGGTGTTACAATATATAATTATACAATATATAATTATATTGTTACTTTTAAAAACAAAAAACAATGTTTGATTTTTAAATAATTATAATGATAGAAATTAAAACGTTAAGCTAATAAATTTTAAAAAATTAATTAACAATAACATCAACTATAAATAACATTAAACTATATATTATTTTTTATTTTCATTCATGAGTAACCCGCAGGTAGAGGTCATTGAAATGATTGAGATTATCCACTTTTAGTAGATGTATATATTATCATATAATTCAAAATAATCAATATATTCTATCAACTTAGTATACGAATTATTATATCAAATTTAACAACAACGTTATTATTATATTTAAGAAAATATATATTTGTAAAGATTTCAACTATATAGATGTTTCTGCGCAACGCGCGGGCATTCGCCTAATCTATATATATATATATATATATATATATATATATATATATATATATATATATATATATATATATCATACATACTTATAAAGCTATCATTTTTCCTTGAACCTCATGCATTTGAAACCCCCATAAAAATTTGCAACCTCATACATTTGAAACCTCATATTTTAATGAATATCACTCAAAAGTCTCTCAATAATGATTAACAATTCAAAGGTTTTATAACTTATATAATATATTTAATAAACAATTAATGGATACTCTACTATAAAAAGGTCAATCTTTTTCAGTAGACACACAAATACAAATCACATACAAATTTCACAAAGAAAACAAGTTTAAAATTTTTTGTGTTGGTTTGAGGGATTTGAACAATTTTTCAAGCCATGTTATTATGTTGAAGTTTTTAATTTGTAAGTTTGTTATATACTGATTTTTTTTTGTGTTTTCTTGATTTAAGTATTCTTTTAAGAATAACAATGTATGTTGTGGTTGAAATTTTAATGTATATTAGATAAGATTCATGTTATCGATCATATGTTATGGAAGTTGATATATATAATATTTAATTAAATCTTGTATACATGTTTGTATGTTCATGTCGCTTCAAAACAATAATTAATTAAAAATCATAGATATGTCATATTATCCATGGAAGCCTTTTTTAAAATGCAAATTGTCTATCTTATCACTTTATATTTTAGTATATGTTTAAGATTTTAATTATAATAATAAGTTCTTTTTAAAAGTTTCTTTCACGTATTAATAATAACAAGTGGTTTTAAAATTAATAAGCAATAATTATAAATAATAAAATCAAATTACATGGATATGTCATATTATCCATGCAAGTCTTTTTTAAAATGCAAATTGTCTATCTTATCACTTTATTATTTAGTGTATGTTTCACATTTTAATAATAATATTAAGTGTTTCTTAAAAGTCTTATTTAACTTATTATTAATAATAACTGGTTTAAAATTAATGAATAATAATTTTAAATGATAATAACATCAAATTATAAATTACATTTAGCTATAAATAAATTGTATTTTAAATGAACATCATTATTGAAATTAGAAAATGATCGCATAAGTAAAAATATAATTAATCAATAATAATAATTGTTAAAAATAATACTAAATAGATAATTATATTTAATTCTATTAATGAGAAATGTAGGTTGATGTCAATGAATATTATTGTTCAAAATAATTGAGATTATATATATATATATATATATATATATATATATATATATATATATATATATATATATATATATATATATAGTGTAAAAATATTATCTCAAAGTTAATGTCAATAAAATAACCATTTTAAACATATATTTTTCAATATTTTAACAATATATTTTTAATCTTCACTGCGCAACGCGCGGAAATTCGTCTAGTATCTTATAAAGCTAGCATTTTCCTTGAACCTCATGTATTTGAAACTCCTATCCATTTTTCCTTTCACCACATTCATTTGAAACTTCCATGACTTGTCAATTTCTTTCCAATAATAATTATAAGTTGGTTAATAAGGTTAAATAAATATTAAACCTAAAGTGTAATCATATATAAACTAAATGTCAATATTAAAATAATATATTTACTTCTACTTATAAAGTTATGTTTTTAACTTTTAACATATTATACTTAATTTATTAGTTTTAATATATTGTTGGATGTAAACGATTATCATTTTAAAGATACAATTTTGGAACAATTTATATAAAATAGTTAAATTATTAATTTAAATATAAAATTACAGGGTCAACTTAAATATAAATTTTAGTTTACCTTAAACAACCCAAAAAATATCTTATAAATAGTTAAAAGTGATAAATTGTTGTGTCTTTCTAATAATGATTATAAGTTGGTTAATAAGGTTAAATAAATATCAAACCTAAAGTATAATCATAAATAAACTAAATTTCAATTTTAAAATAACTTACAATAACAATAGTTAAAAATAACTATATATAAATGATTATATTGTTACCTTTAAAATCATAAAATAATGTTTGATATTTTAAATTAAACAGTATATTATATTTAATTTTATTCATGTGTAACCCGCGGGTAGAAGTCACACAAACGATTGAGATAATGCAGTTATAATAGATGTATATATTATCGTATAATTCAAAATAATCAATATATTAGATCAACTTAGTATACAAATTATTATATCAAATTTAACAACAACATTATTGTTATATTTTAAAAAAACATATATTTGTAAAGACTTCAACTATATAGGTGTTTCTGTGCAACGCGCGGACATTCGCCTAGTATACTTATAAAAGAAACATTTTTACTTGCACCACGTGCATTTGAACCTCTATGACTTTTCAATTTCATTTTAATAATTGTTATAAATTGGTTAATAATGTTAAATTAATGCAAAAACTGAATTGTAATCATAAATGAACTAACTACAATATTAAAATATCATAGTTACTTCTATTTATAAACTTATAAGTTTAACTTTTTAACATACTATAGTTAATTTATTATTTAAATATGTTGTCGTATGTGAAAAATTGTCATTTTAAAGTCATAACTTTCGTATAATTTATGACTTTATACAAATTAGTTAAATTATTAATTTGAATATAATGTTAAGCAGTTAACTTAAATCAAAATTTCAATTAAACTTGAAAAAAAAACGAGAGTCAATTTTATAAATAGCTAAAGGATATAAATTATAGTGTTAAACCTAAACTGTAATCCAAAATTAACAAACAAACCATGAAACTATTTTTTATAATCATTAAGAATTTTCAAATAAATAACATAAAAATAACTTACAATAAAAATAGTTATAAATAATATTATATAAAAAATTATAATATTATTTTTAAAGAAAACAATGTTTGTTGTTTTAAATAATTACAATCAAAGAAACTAACAATATTCAACAAATAATTTTTAAAAAGGTTAAATTTCCGAAACCAAATTAAAATAATTAAGAGTTTCCAAATATGTTATTTTAAATAATTTACATCAACAATAGTTAAAAGTAACATTATATATAAAATTTATATTGTTACCTTTAAAAATAAAAACAATGTTTGATGTTTTAAATAATTACAATGATAGAAATTAAAATCTTAAACAAATAAACTTTTTAAAATTAATTAATTACAATAACTCTGAATATCTTTAAACCATATATTATATTTGATTTTATTAATGATTAACCCATCGATAGAGGCAAATGAGACAACTAGGATTATAGAATTTTAAAAGATGTAATTATATTATCATATAATTAAACAAACAATATTTATACCAGCTTATTATATGATTTATGATATAAAATCCAACACCAATGTCAATGATATATATTTAAAAAACTTATATTTGTAAAGATTTCAAATATATTGTTGTATTCTGCGGAACGCGTGTGTATTTGCCTAGTATACTTATAAAAGAGGCACTTTCATTTGCACCACTTGCATTTAGAACCCCATGACTTTTCAATTTTCTTTATAACAATTATTATAAATTGAGTAATAATGTTAAATTAATGTATAAACTAAATTTTAATCATAAGTTAACAAAACTACAATATTGAAATATCATATTTTACTTATATTTATAAGATTTAGACTTCAACGTTTTAATATATTATAGTTAACTTATTAGTTTAAATATGTTGTCGTATGTAAACAATTTTCATTTTAAAGTCACGATTTCTGTATAATTTATGATATTATGCAAAATAATTAAATTATTAATTTCAATATAATGTTAAACGGTTAACTTAAATCAAAATTTCAGTTAAAATTGAAAAATAATCAAGGGACTAATTTATAAATAGTAAAAAGTTATAAATTATAGTGTTAAACCTAAATTGTAATCCTAAATTAAAAAAAGAAAAAAGATGAAAGTATTTTTTATAATCATTAACAATTTTCAAATAAATAACTTAAAAATAACTTATATTAAGAATAGTTAAAAGTAATACTATATAAAAATTATATTGTTATCTTTAAAAAACAATAGTAACGTTTGTTATTTTAAATAATTACAATCAAAGAAAACTGACAATATTCATTAAATAAATTTTAAAAAAGTTAAATTAAAAACCAAATTAAAATAATTAAGAGTTTCCAAATACCTTATTTTAAATAACTTACAACAAAAGCAGCTAAAATTAACATTTTATACAAAAATTATATTGTTACTTTTAAAAATAAAATAAAATATTTGATGTTTTAAAAAATTTCTATGATATAAATTAAAATCTAAATCAAATAAACTTTTTAAAATTAATTAATCATAACTATAACTATAAAAATCATTAATCTATATATTATATTTAATTTTATTCATAAGTAATCTACAGGTAAAAGCCATTGAGACATCTGAGATTATAGAATTTTAAAAAATATGAATGTTATCATATAATTCAAAACAAACAATAGTTATATCAACGTATTTTAAGATTTATTACATACGAATTAACTACAACGTTATTTATATATTTAAAAAACAAACATTTACAAAAATTTTAAATATATTGTTGTTTTTGCGTAACATACGAGTATTCATCTGGTTTTAAGTATATATGACCCATGTATTAAATTACACATAACTTGATGCGCATGTAATGTTTGTGAAAATTTTCTTATAAACAGTTTTCTGATTTTCTAGTAATTATTAAATTTTAATGTATTTTTATGTAGAATAAGTGAAATATAAAATAAGAATCTTTTCATCGTTTGGATTTGAATTTCACAAAAATAATATTGTTTTAGAATTAGGTCAACCACGTCAACACGTTAGTTAACTGCCCCTTATTCTGTTATCCCTGTCTATTTGACCTTCCCACTAATGTTTTAACTTTTATAAATGCGTTCTTATTATTTATTTATTTCATTGTCGAAAGTGTATTCGCTTGTATCCAAATATTTTGTACCAAACTATTTTCTTCATGCTATATATATAGGGTGAGGTATATAGGATGAGGTTCAATAGAGAACCATAATGAACCAAGCAACCAATCTTTTTTCAATTTTTAAAATTTATTTTTTATCAAAAAAAAAAAAAAAAAAAAACTAAAAATACAGAAATTCATAATTTTTTATCCTTTTTCCAATGATATAAAATTCAATTTTTTTTTACGTCAAATTCACAAAGTGAATCTTCGAAAATTCACAACGTGAGGTGAATCCGGATTCATACGGTGAATCCGAAAAATATTTTTCATATTCATAATGTTAATATATGAATTTAGATATTTTTAGATTTTTTTTTTCAATAAAGAATAAGCTCTAGAAATTGAAAAAAAGATTTGGTTCCTTGAATAACTCATATTTATGGTTCTCTATTGAACTTTTCCATATATATATATATATATATATATATATATATATATATATATATATATATATATATATATATATATATATATATATATATGAACCATTTATTATTTACTCCTAGAAAAGATTCAACATTTATAAATCTAAAAAACGTTAAGAAAGAAACTAAAACTGAAAACCGTAAGCACGAAACTTAGTGAGTTCTCCATATATACACATAATCACATATAATGGGCCCCTGCCCCTTCATCGGGCCTCGCTCGGCATCAGGCTCAGCCTGGCATCAAGCCCCGCTCGGTATATATATTTGTCTATCCCAGGCTTCGCCTGTCACTGGGCTTCACCCGCTATACATATACAATCAAAATGACATAATTATGCTAGCACATAGAGACAACATACGCAGTACTAAAAGTTCCAGTCATAAGGCCTCATCTATCATGGGCCCCACCCATACTCTGTTAATGATGAGATATGGAACCCCGTCCACACTCAACTAGTGGTGAGATACGGGACCCCACCCACACTCACTTTCCTACCCAGGCACATACAAGTATCACACAGACAGCAAGTATAACTAAACATACACACATTCATTGGACACCGCCGAACATTAAATACATATCCTAAAAAATGATATGAGGAACACAACCGATGATTCTACGCGTAAAACAATCTTCTCAAGACAACCGAAAACCAAGCCGAACTTCCATCCGAAAGAAAGCGAACTTTGAGCTTCCGCAAACCACTTCTACCTCCCTAGAGTATGAATCCCATGTTGGTTTGTCTACATAGCAGACTGCCCACGCATAACCATCTTCAGGACAATTATACTTGACAAAAGGATTAGATAATCCTCCGAGTAGAAGATTAATCCCTGCAACGGTTAGACTCAGAGAAGAGCTGCGCAACATGTCAAATCAATTACTCTGAGATTCTTTAATCTAACTGTAAGTGACTTAGCACCTTCGATCATCAGGCTACTCCACACACAAGAATCCTCTCATCACTACTTTTTCCCGAACATCCTGCTGCCCCGTATCCACTGTTCGAATGAGCCGAGACCTCCCATGTCCCAATTTATCTGTCACCATCTGGAATATCGGATTCCCACCCGGTTGTTGAGACAATGAACACCCTCTTAGTTGCTCCCCGTGACTTCCGAAGAAAACTATGGCTATCAAAACTGCCCTGTCCACATTGCCACTCCTGGTTTCATAAATGCTGGAATCTTCGATCCCATACCTTGACCCAACGGTCTCTGCCAGGTCTCACCTGTATTGCTATAAGAATACGGGCCTCGCCCACGGGTACCACCCATACCATATCATGGAGTGGCCTTGCCCACATGTCCCACCTATTTAGGGCTATACAGGCCCAGCCCCACCTCGAGCTCCATCGACCTATCCCTTCCTGATTCCAATCCTGTTGTGGCCTTTCCACGATCCTACTAATTGAGCCACCCTGGCCTAACTTATCTGAATGAATCTGTGAATGCTACATCTCATTCCGCAGTCTAACAACACTCTCCCACAATATCTGACCGCATGAAGAATGCTACGGCTGCCCTGCAATCGTACAACACTTACATGCTATCTGGCTACTGGTGAATGCTACAGATATCCCACAGTCTTACAATACTTTTCATGATATCTGGCTGCTGGTGAATGCTACAGCTATCCCTCAGTCTTACAACACTTCCCACGCTAAATCAACCGCTGACCATCGTCTTACCGTGGATTACCAATCCGAATACATCCAAAGTCGAGCACACACATGGGCTAACTTCCCCAAACTGGACTCATGTCCTAACTGGAACCTCAACCTGGTTCCCCCAACACCAGTTATCAACAACAAGAAGATGCAAACACAACGTTGGGAAGTTTCCCAAACTCCTAACTCACACACTCCTCAATCCAAACAGCCACTGGGGCCGCCCTCCTCTCCGGCGGGAATGCGAAGCTCATCCTGTTTTCGCACCTACTTCTGATCCTAAATACCTGAACAGTTCTCCCACACTTTGATTCAACTAAAGTCTTACAATACACAAGATTGGAAGGATTCTCAATCCTTCTTACCATCCAATGATCAATCCATTGGCAACCAACAATTATCACTGTTAGCGTTCCAAAACTAACCAATACCAAAACAATACAACTCTTGAAGACTAACGGAACACTTCCCGAGTTCCAATCACACTTGTTACAGCTACCACAACCTGGGAACCCTCTATATAAGGAGACGACCTCACATTACTACTCTAAGATTCATGGTATGCAGATGGCATATAGCCCATACATAAGCAGAAAATATAACTCCAAGATACACTTACTCATACCGATGCAAGACAATAGCAATAAAATCATAAATAAGAACGGATAGGAAAGAAAAAGATACACACCTGCAACATTAGAAGTTGCTCGTGCCTCCTCTATAGTCAATTGGAAAGCCTTGCTCCTTGCCGCAGGCGCCCCTACCCGACTCTGATGACCGTCGATGATCCTCAGTACCGTAGGGGCAGGCTCCATCACCTGTCCAACTGGATGCAATGAAAGCAGATCATGTCTGATCCTTGTGTGGTGGTAGTAGTACAATCCCTGCTATAATGACCGATACTGCCACACTTGAAGCAGCCAAAATCACCACCGCTACCACTCCTACGTGCACCCTCGTGTGTCCTGCCGCAATTGCCATAGCGACTACGGTCATGATGACCCCTCAATCTAGAATCTGATACCTTGGGCCTCTTGCCCGATCCCGCAAATGTCTGAACCTCATCTGGCTTCCTCTTCCTCTCCGTATCTAAGTCGATCTCCCTCTTCTTGGCTTGAGCGATCATATTCTCCAGCATCTTGCAGCTGGACCAGCTCACAAACTTCCTGATGTCGCTCCTCAGCATCTCGTGGTACCGAGACTTCTTCATCTCCTCGTCCACCACATACTTAGGAACAAGAAGGGCCATCTCCCTGAAGTTGGCGGTGATCTCAGTCACTGTCTCAGTCGTCTGCTGGAGATCCTGGAACTCCCGTGCTAGCTGCTGCACCTCAATCACTAGTGCAAACTCAGCCCTGAATGTGGCCGAGAAGTCACTCCATGTCATTGCATCAATAGCGGAATCATCTCCAATAGCATGCCCAATCTCCTCCCACCAATCATTTACCGTGTCCTTTAGGAGACAGGAGGCGAGTCGGAGTTTGTCCCCCTCGGGACACCGGCTAGTACGAAAAGCGTTGGCGACATCTACCAACGAACGGCTGCTAGCAATGGGGTCCTTAGCTCCATGATAGCCTGGAGCTCCCCAAGATCTTAACTCCCGGAATGCACTCAACCTCTCATCAGGAATCTCCAAGATACCCTCTTTGACCATACCGAAGATCACAGGACTCTGGTCAATGATACTGCACCTAATCTCATCTAAAATAAACTCTCTCATCTGATCATCAAGCTGCCCAGCTCCAGAGCCCGAGCATGATCCCTCGCCGACACCAGAACTGCCAACTGGTCTAGTACGTAGCATCACCATGCTGCAACATATCATAACAACCATCAGAATACTCATCACTATTGAGGGATCACACATGCACTACAAGTCCTTTGGTTTTATCTCATCCCTCCTTGACTCGAGTACAGATCCTCTGCTTTCACATCTAGCCGTACTTTCCTCAAGAATTGCCTTGAATCCACCAAGTCCTTTTCACTACTACTGCTCCCAACACTAATCTCATCCTAGGCTTACCCTAGGGTAATCTCCGACTCACTCTCCGCCATCAGCTGCATAAGAAATCCCTGCTATCTCTCCCTAAAAAGGCGAACACCATTACATATTACTAAGATTAGATAATTCTTCGAATGAGAGGTCGTACCCTACAATGGTTGGACTCAGACAAGAGGTGCGAAATAGGGCTAGACCTAGCCTTCTGAAATTATTTAGTCCGAGTAATATGTAACTTAGCGTATTCGTTTACTAGTTAATTAAAGATAACTAGGACTCCTAAAGCACAAAGCAAGCAACATTCAAGCGTTGAGTAACCAAAACCAAGCATATCCTAATCAGGCCATCATATCACTGACTAATCAGTACTACATAAGCTCATACGGTAGGCATACAAGGCATCATTCCTAGATCCTTAGCCCTAATCTAGCATTCAGTTCACATATTCACAATTCATATCATAACATAAACGTTTATGGGTGTGACAACCCGAAGTTTGGTCCATCGCCGTAACCCGTTTCCGTCCATAAAATTCATCTTTTTCGAATTGTTTCCGTTTAAGCTTTTAAATTAAGTCATTATTTTTTAGACTTCTATTATGACTTAATTGGTATCCAAACACGTTAGAAACTCATGAAAACGCCACAAATTATTATTTGGAAAAATTTTAGTTTTATTCCGTCGAGTTATAAAACAATTAAATCGGGTACGACCAAAAGCCTCGCTTAACGTCAGTATCAGGTAAAATTCCACCGTGTCTCAAACTTTAACCATATATAAAGTTAAGAGAGCCTCATTTGAATCCTTTTACACTCTCTCTCTACCCTCTCTCCTCAATCCAAGTTCTAGGTCCAAAAATCATCAAATTCAAGCTCCAAATCTTCAAGGTAACTATCCTAGCTCATAGTATAGCATCTTTAGCCTTCAAATTCGTGTTTAAATCATGAAATAGGACCAAATACTTTTGTTTACGGTCTAGGAACCTCCCCAAACCGTGAACACCTATAAATGGGGTTTTGGAGCCCCAAAACCCTTCCAAATCACTTCTAGTGCTTAGATAAGGCTAAAGGACTTGCATGTACGAGATTTGAACACCAAAATCTTACCTTTTGGGGAGTAAACTTGATTTACAGTCCAAGAACATGCTTGGACCGTAAAACCTCATTCATGGACCATAAACATCATTTAAGGTGTTAGTTTGCCCCTAAACACCTCCAAAAAGCTTCCATAAGAGTATAGAACCTTATAATCCTTCAAGAGATGCACCAAAACATACACAAAAGAGTCACACTTGAGTTTACGGCCCAAGAACATTCTTGGACCGTAAACACCCCTTCTTAGACCATAAACTCCTCCAATGGGTGTTAAAGTTCCCTTAACACCTTGTATGGCTTAAAGATGGGTCTAGAACTTAGCGTGCTTAACTTTCAACCACCAAATCACATGAATCATGGACAAACATGAGTTTACTGCTATAAACTCATGTGTTTAAGGTAGTAAACTCACCAAGAACATCTTCATAGACTGTAAACTCCTTTCCAAGATCAATTCAAGTCCCAATCACTTCCTAAGTCATGGAATCAACCCTAGAACCTTCCTTTGTGCATTGTAATCGACCTAGGACCACCAAAACACTTTAAGGTTGGGTACACAAGAGTTTACAGCCGTAAACTCCTAGTTTACTGCCGTAAACTCCTCAAATGGTCCTTAGGATGTCCAATTTGCCTTCCAATGCCTTAAAACCAAGCCTAGCATTACCCCACAAGAGTTGTAAGACAATTAGGCACCTAAAGACACCCCCACCATGAGTTTACGACCGTAAAATCATGGGGACATGGTCTTAGGGCCATAAAATCCTAAGTGAGTTTACTCTTGAAGAGTAAACTCCATATCCAAGCCATACGCACCCTTAGATGTTACCCGGGTCACTCCAAACACTTGTATTGAAGTGTTTTCGCGTCTCGGAGTGTATATTCTCAATTAATTAGTAGTACAAAGCCTAATTAGATACAAATATGTATCTTTTCATATTACATAGGAACCTCGCACACATTCAAACCTCGAACTGGCGTTTAGCATCTAAACTGACACATTCTACGATTGGTGAGTTCATACCCCTACGTTTTTCCATGTTTTCAATGTTTTCAGGGGGAGGAATACAAGCAAAAGTACAAGGAAATCTTGTACTCAAACTTATGATTTCATTTGAAATGTTTCATATTTTGTATGCTTTTAACACGGAAAACTGTATTAACCAATCATTCAACTTGTAGACTAAACCTTCATATTATTTGTGAAACTCGTTTTAAAATGTTATATTTTATATTTCACAAATGAATTTCCATATCTTTATTGTTAAAAAGCATGAATCTTACAACTTTAAAACGTTCTTGATATCACTCCCCGTAGATACGAGAGTGCATGACTAATAACATTAAACTTAGAACTTTACCACTCCCCGTAGATACGAGAGTGAAGGAATAATAACATTAAGCTAGGAACCTTACCACTCCCCCTAGTTGCGAGAGTGGAGGAATAGTAACATAAACTTAGAACTTTAGACAAGTCCTTGATAACACTCCCCCTAGTTACGAGAGTGAAAGACTAGTTAATCAGAATTTCCCGTTTTATTGTCTTTTAATTCATTAATCATAAGATTGGAGACACGTACTTGTAACACTCCCCCTAGTTACGAGAGTGTAGGACTGCCCTCGTAACCAGAATCTCTTGGAGGGAGAACGTGACTTGAGTGTATAAATCTATACGGGATTGAAAACCCCGCACTTGGCTGCTAGCTACAGTCGAACCGAAAGGTTCAAGGGTGACAAAAGTCATAAAAAGATACTGGCCCCTATTTCGAGCCTTATCCAGTCTATAGTATGGTTATGGAACTCGCAATTTAGATTATAAATACTTTTATATTTACTTATTAGTTTTATATACGTGTTAAAACTAATGTACTTTTCAAGGATAAACATGTTTTCAGGAAACATCACACGAACATAAAAAGTATGGTAGACACTTGTACATTACTTTCAGAAACCGATAACCAACTATAAAGTTTTAAGGAAAATAAGGGTTTTTCCTGGGATAACAAACTGTACATAACCGGATCGTATAACAAATGTATAACTAAACTATACATATAAGAAAATATGGGATTTTCTTAGATAACAAACTTTTTCAGAAAACCAAAGGAAACTTGTACATTTTCAGAAAACAAACCTCTTATGAACTCACCAGCTTTATGCTGATTTTCAAACTGCTTGTATTCTCAGGTTTACGTTAGACAAGTACCCCGCGATCTTTTGGAGAAGTCGGAGTGTATTGAAGACCCGTCTTAGCTTTGGTTGATATGATATATATGTACAACACATGTAACTCTTTGTTTTCAGACAATGTAAATGAATCTATGTAATGTAAAGTTTTGTGTTTACTATGCTTAATATGTACATTGTTTGCGATACTTCATGACTTCCTCCGCTCCGGAACGTTTCCGCCTTCGGTTTCGGGGTGTGACAATGGGTAATTTGGGAGAACTTACTTGAGCTTGGCTGATTGCAGGCACCACACCCTTTTCTCTTTTCCAAATACTTTTTATCAAAATGGTTTTCTTTTTTTACCAAGTCCTCAGTTTGAGTTCAGACACACCCGAGGGTGTGCCCGAATCCCTCAAACCAAGGCTTTGATACCAACTTGTAACATCACAAAAATTCATGACCCAAAATTTCGTTTTAAACCATTAAATAAAACCATACTTATTAAAATCGTTCCATCAAAAACATAAGTTATAGTATCAAATCAGAGTATCATATAAAAACATCAGAGTAAACATCCTAGGCTAAATCATCATGGTGTGTGCAATGTAGTCATCTCGAGCTCTTCCCTTTGATACCAGAAGTACCTGAAACCAAAACTGAAAACCATAAGCACGACACTTAGTGAGTTCTCCATAATACCACATACCATACACAAAGTCACATATACTGGTCCCCCGCCCCTTCATCGGGCCCCGCCCGGCATCAGGCCCTGCCTGACATCGAGTCCCTCTCGGTATACAAATCTGTCTATCCTAGGCCCCACCTGTCATTGGGCCTCGCCCGCTATACGTATACAATCAAAATGACATAATCTTGCAAGCACATAAAGACAACATACACAGTACTATAATTTCCAGTCCTAAGGCCTCGCCTATCGTGGGCCCCGCCCCTACTCTGCTAATGATGAGATATGGAACCCCGTCCACACTCAGCTAGTGGTGAGATACGGGACCCCGACCACACTCACTTCCCTAGCCCGGCACATATAAATATCACATAGATAACAAGTATAACTCAACATGCACACATTAATCAAGCACCGCCTAACATCAAACCGTAGTCCGAAAGCATACAAACATTCATCGGGCACCGCCCGACATCGAACCGTAGTACGGAAACACACAATCATAAATACGGTCTGACATTGGTACCTTCGACCCTTTCAAATAGGAGGAAACTCACCTCGCAAAGCTGAATGCAGAATCTCACATTAGAGAATCTCTAATAGCTGCTCCGACGACTCCCCGAGCTATCATTACCAAAATAACACTTAGTAAAAAAAAATTGTTCTCCAAAAGGCCTTCCAAGAATAAGAACATACAAACTATGGACTAGGGTTTTATGGGAGCTGTCTAAGGGTGAGAGGGAGGCTGGTATGAAGGACATAATGTTCCTTATATAGTGCTCAACCCTAAAAATTAGGGTTTGGGGACTCTGAACGTAAGTTGGGCGTATGCCTCCCACACCCGTGTCCACTTCTCCCTTCTACGTTGGGCGTACTCTCGTGCATGCCACCTTGCATGCATAGGATTTCCTTGCCACTTATCTCCATTAGGGACCAATATTGCCAATAACTTCAAAGTGTCATAACTTCCTCATCCGAGGTCGATTTCCAACGAACCTTATATCCATGAAAAGGTGGTGAGAAGACCTACGCTCCTAGAAACATGCCCAAGCCTTAAAACCTTTCGAGTAAAACCCAAAACCCATAAAAGACCAAATCATCAGATAACGATTATACTCGTGACTTCTGAAGGCACAATAGAATACTTAGATCACTTATGCGATGACACCCACATCAAAAATGGCCAAATCCTTCTTTTCCCAAGCTCCTAAACCTTATGACAACTGATGATTGGGCCGCAACCCCAAGCAACGAAGCACTTTCAAAACCAGGTGTTACAAAATTTAAAAAATACACGAATAAACGATAATAAAAAGGCACAATAATTAAAAAGCACACACACATAATAATGAAAGATGACATAACGTTCTAAAACTTCCAATCATATTTTGTTGCAATTTTTCGTTTTCGTTCAAACACCGTGGGCTGAAACCCTCATGTCAAACAATCATGCCAGAGTGAGAAAAAAAACTTCATATATTGGGACTCTATCTCCCGTTCCAACAATAAAGGTGTCTATTTTCCCTTTTTTCGTATAAGAACCGATTTTTCCTCCTGATATTATTTTCTCTCTTCCGCCTCTGTTACGTTTATAGTGGGGATACCGAAAATTTTGTGGACGAGATCAACTATTTAATTTAATGATGATGATGTCGATGCCACTTTTATTCCTTTTCATTGTCCCCACGTCGATGGATTTTCAACATGAAACATATGTTGTTGTTCGAATCCGGATGGAAATTGTGTATGAAAGATGTTGTGTAGGTGTTGGATTTGTTGGGTTATGAGCAAAACATCAATATTATGGTGCACATGCAAACCCTAAAGCTTTGGATCTAGGTTTTTCTATTTGTACATGCAATAATCATCCAAAGCTCTCAAACCCCAAATCTAGCATATCAAAATTGAAATCAACATAAATAAACTAGTAAGAATGTTACCTTTGATTGTAGCTTGATGATCTTGAGCTTTTGAGAACCTAGCACCTCAAATGTGATGCCTCTAATGAATCATAAACACCAAAGCAATTGGATGATGTTATAGAGAGGGGAGGAAGGTTTAAAACCGGCTCTAGAATCCATAAGGTTCCAGTAGCCGGTTTTGGGATGCCAAAGAAGTCCTTATATAGTTGAAGAATTAGGGTTTTAGTTAAAGACTTCATCTAGTTGCTTAGGCTCTAAGCAGCCTATAAGAATCTTCCAGAACCTTAGCCCTTGGACGAAATCCTTATGGGCTCCTATAAGATTTCGTCCAACCCTTTTCAAAGGGTTCCTCAGCCCATTATGCAATTATCTTATAATTACAACTTCAGTCCTCTTAATTTAATTAACCTTTTTTGACCACAAAATTAATTCTAAATTAATTCTTGACCAATGTTAATTAAATAATATGATTTCTCCTTTAATATTATATATATATATATATATATATATATATATATATATATATTAATAAACCATAGTAACCTCTTTCTCCATTATTCATTCCATTCAAGTTGCTTTGGTGAAGGCAACCCAAAAGGACCATGCTACAACCGAGTCAAGTACATACAAAATATAGATATGGCTTAGACACCTAATCCAACAGTCTCCCACTTGGATAAGTCTAATAAATATAAATGCAAGTACGACTTCAAATCTGATTAGCAATTGTAGCTCTCAAAAGCCGCTGTCGAACTCTGACACGCCCTTTAGATAAGGGATTATATATTCCTCCATTCTCAAGATTTCGTGTGGACAATTACATGGAACATAGTCATACTTTTTGTCGAACAGTTTGTTTCTCGATCTCTGATTTGTCTGACATAGAACTTAATTGAACACATCAATTTAGTCCTGACCGGGCCCGACACATAAGTCAAACCAAAATCATCGAGGGGCCCAAGATATCGCTTTTAGCCTCATAGGATGAAAAGAACAAATAAACTTTGACTTATATAATTGTACTATACTCCTCAAATCGTACACAACATTGTGTTTTATAACATCAAGTTACTGATTCATTTATGCATTATCAATGCACAATCGACTCGTAAACAACAACTCATATATCTAGGTTTAAAGACTATATGATATTATCATCTCACAATCACTCGTGATTAAATTCCATGAAGTGATTCATGTGAGTGCGGGTTTAATCCAATACTCAAATCATATTTCATAAGCACTCATGAACGTTGCAACAAACTTTTGCTATGTCTAAACGCTTAGGCAATCTACAAGCTAATTCATGACAGTCTTCTTTTATACTTACTTTCAACATATGATCGAGTGTGGATAGTTTAAATAATCTTATTGTTTAGTAAGTCAAAACATGCAAATTGAAACAATAGTAAATAATTGATAGAAGACAGTAGCATTACTTATAAATAAAACACCTTTATTTAATCATCAAAATGTCAATTACAATTTATCTATTACAAGTTTCTAAGACTATCTAATCGCTAAAACTAATATCGACCTTCAGCCCAATGCTTATAGTGTGCTGCAAGTGCTTAACCCTACTCAGTCCCTTCATAAGGGGATTTTTTGGGTTCTCATCTGATGATACCCTCTTTACTACGAGGAGTCCCTCTTCTACCCGATGTCTAATGAAATGATATTTCCTGTCGATATGCCTGGATTTTCCATGATCCCTCGGTTCCTTGGTTAAGGAAACCGCACCTTCGTTATTGCAGAAAATATTCATAGGCTCCTTTATGGCCGGTAGAACTCCAAGGTCTCCGATGAAGTTATTTAGCCATATTCGCCTACTTTAATGCTTCGCTCGCTGCTATGTACTCTGATTCGTATGTTGAATCAACTATGGTCTCCTGCTTGGAACTTTTCCAAGTCACTGCTCCTCCGTTCAGGGTAAATACCCAGCCCGACTGCGAGCGGAAATTGTCCCGGTCAGTCTGAAAACTAGCGTCACTATACCCTCGTACTCTCAATTCGTCACTCCCACCGAGGATAAGAAACCATTCCTTAGTCCTCCGAAGGTACTTAAGAATATTCTTCATTGCGGTCCAATGTGCTCTACCATGGTTCCCTTGATATCTGCTGACCATGCTCAAAGCGAAGGCCACATCAGGGCAAGTACATGTCACATCATACATGATTGAGCCAACTGCGGAATCATAAGGTACTCTACTCATCTCTTCTATCTCGGAATCGGTACTCGGGCTTTGAGGGTTACTCAACTTGGTATTGCTTTGGATTGGTAACTCCCCTTTCTTGGAATTCTCCATGCTAAAACGTTTCAACACTTTATCCAAGTAAGTACTTTGACTAAGTCCTATTAGTCTTTTACTCCTATTTCCCAATATCCTAATCGCAAGAATATAAGCAACTTCTCTGAGGTCCTTCATAACGAAGCACTTCCCAAGCCAGGAATTAACCTCCTACAGGGTTGGGACGTCATTTCCTATGAACAGTATGTCATCCACATACAGTATGAGAAAACTAGCTATACTCCCACTGGCTTTGTCATATACACAGGACTCATCCTTGCTTCTTGAGAAACCAAAATCTTTGACTTTCTCATCGAAACAAAGATTCCATCTGTGAGATGCTTGTTTTAAACCATAAATGGATTTCACAAGCTTACACACTCTATTAGGGTGCTCTGCATTGAAAAAACCCTTTGGCTGACTCATGTAAACATCTTCAGCCAACTTCGCATTAAGGAAAAAGGTTTTGACATCCATCTGCCATATTTCATAATCATGAAACACAGCTATGGATAGCATAACCCTTATAGATTTAATCTTCGCAACTGGTGAGAAGGTCTCAGCATAGTCAAATCCGGGAGTTTGAGTAAAGCCCTTCGCAATCAATCACACCTTACATGTGTGTACTTTCCCATCCATGTCGGTCTTCTTCTTGAAGATCTATTTGCATTCAACCGTCTTACGACCTGGCACATTGTTAACCAAGTTCCAAACTTGATTGTTATACATGGACTGAATATCGTTTTCCATCGCCTCTTTCCACTTCGTAGACTCCGGGCTGCCATCGCTTCCTTGTAGTTGTTAGGTTCATCCAAATTTATCAGTGTACTATCACTAATAAACGTATCACCCTCACCAGTTATATGAAAACCATACAATATGGGTGGAACACTAACTCTACTGGAACGTCTAAGAGGTAAGGACTCGTCAATCGGTTCAACAAGAGTTTCCTCTTCTGGTTGAGCACCAGTGTTAGAGGTTCCTTCATCGTTTGATTATTGAAGCTCTTCAAGATCAATTTGCCTCCCACTGTCCTCTTGGAATATGAGTTCTCACTCTCGGGAAACCCATTTCCTCGCAACGAAGACAACATTTTCACTTGGTCTATAGAAGACATATTGTCACACCCCAAAACCGAGAACGGCGGAAACGTTCTGGGGCGGAGCACGTCATGTAAAGTATCACAACACAGTATAACAGTAAACAAGCAAACAACATCATCCATTGCATTAAATATATAATTTTAATACAAGCGTATTTTGTACAGTTATAGACACCAAAAAGTAAATCAAAATAATAAGATGAGTCTTGAATGCGCTCCATCTTCTCAAAAGTTGGCCTCGGTACCTGTCTGCTGACGACATGAGAATACAAGTTATTTTGAAAGAGTTTATCAGCATTAAAGCTAGTGAGTTCATAAGTATTTTAGTGTTGGTGTTTGTATCAAAACGTTTGAACGTGGTTTAAAGTATGAGTTTGTAAACATTGGTGATAAAAGTATGTGAATGTTTGTAAGTGTTTGTAAAAGTTTGAATCTCTCAGAAAAACCTATATTTTCTATTAAAAGTAGCCTTCTACCAAGGCGTAACTGTTTTGTATGTTCGTTTATTGTAAAAGTGTGTAATTTTCCCAACTGTAACTATCATTAACAAAATATAGTTCGTACATTAATGTTTAAGTGAAATGATCACTAAATATATGTAAAGGGTAAATTAATGTAGTACTGTAGTGTCGTATTATAGGAACTACTGCTGTACTAACTACCTTAAACCGGATTTATATTAAGGTATTATGTGATTAATTGTACCATACTATCGACTAGGTAACACGAAAATGTAGGTCGTAATAAGGATGGACGTTTGGCACCCGCAGACCTACAGGTCCGGCTGTAGCTAGCAGCAAGGTGTAGGATAGTCAATCCATTATAGATCTATACGCAAACTCACGCTCTCCCTCCAAGAGACTCTGGCTACAACTCGGGCCATGACATTGAAGACATGCTCCGATACAGTGGATCACAATTATGTTAACGTATTCAAGTATATGTAATGTATTGTTAATCGTTCTAGTATCGTTGTGTATGTTCTCTTTCTAGTATAGGTGTAAATGTTCTCTTTCTAGTATAGTTGTATATGTTCTCTTTCTAGTATATTTGTAAATGTTCTCTTTCTAGTATAGTTGTATATGTTCTCTTTCTAGTATAGTTGTATATGTTCTCATAGTAATGTAATGTATATGCTCTCATAGTAATATAATGTATATGTTCTCATAGTAATAAGTACTGACTCATGAATGAACTGACTCATTGAACATCTCATAGATCTAGCAATAGTATAAGTATTATCCTATGCTACCCATAAGGTAACATATTAATGATGTAACTGGTACGTATGAATATGGAAGAACTTTTATGAATATATATGTACACATGATATATAATTGATATTGAAACGACCTTCAGACGGATACCCGATACCCCACCAGACCACATCTCAAGCGCGAAAAGGAAATAGGGCGGACGGCCTTCCTAAGCCTTTTAAACATTGCTTATATAATTATACATATATGGGCATGCAATTTATAATAAGTATAACAGAGTTTAAGTAAAAGTATTTGATAAGTAAAAGAATTTGTAAAACAGTTTGATAAATAGTTTGAACAGTAATAAAATCATTAGTTTTGTAGTTATTAATCACATGTGATTGATGTAATAACTATAAGTATTCAACTTGTATCCCCCATAAAAGCATTTAAAACATTTAAAAGTATTTCAAAGGTTAGTTAAAGGGGTATGAACTCACTTGTAGTGAGTGGATTGGATTGAAGTGTCGGATACCGTGCTAGGTGAAAAATGGAGACTTGTACACATGCACGAGCCTAGTTATCATATAATGAACATATATATAACTAATTAGCCAATTTATAACTAATAAATTAAGTTGGGACACTCTAGAACATGAAAACACTTTGTTTCAAGTGTTAAAGATCACAAGGGTTGCATCCAAGTGTTTGTTGGACAAAGCTAGTGTGTTTGGAGTTCAAGGGTAAACTCCTTCGGAGTTTACGGTTTTAATGACCATTACCCAAGGAGTTTATGGCAGTAAACTCAAGGGTTTACGGTCGTATACTCTACTCTTATGACCATGTGTTGTTTTGTGGTTTTACAAGTCTTTTGAAGCATTTCTACTTGGTGGTTTGGCCTTTGGAAGGGAATAGGGCAACAAAACACCCCTTTGAGGAGTTTACGGCCTCATGGTCATTTCCCTTTGGGTTTACTACCGTAAACCCATATGGGAAATGGTATTTCTACGTTCTCAAGTCCTTAACTCATCTAGGTAATTGTCTAGGTTAGTTTTTAGGCCTAAGGAAGGAAAAGGACCCAAATAAACACACCTTAGGGTGTTTACGGTTTTGGGAGATCCCCAAACCGTAAACACTTAAAATGTTGGACTTTGATGTTTTTCAAGGCTAAGGGAAGGTTGAAACATATCAAGGAAGGCTTAAACATCAAACTAGGGCTTAGAAAAGGACTTAGGCACACTTTGGTGCCATTCTTGGTGTTTACGGCCCAAGAACATTCTTGGACCGTGAACACCTTAAACCTTGTCTTCTTGGCATATTTTCTTGATGCTAACATGTAATACTAGCTTAATAAGACTCAAGGATGGAAGTACTTACTATAAGGAAGCTTGATTTGAGCTAAAAGTCCAAGAACACTTAGTGTGTGTTCTTGGTGTTTTTGGAAATCTAATCAAAATAAAAAAATGAATGGATGAATAGATGCACAAACACTAGATTAAGTGTTATACCAACTTGAAATGGTTAGAACACTTACTAGTTTGAAGATCTTCAACAAAATCTAGGATGATACTTGAGAGGATATTTTGGAGTTTACTCTTTTGGTAAATGGGGAGTAAACACAAGAATGACTAGTCTTGGGGAGTAAACTCATGCATATGCATGAGTTCATGGTTTTTGGGTGATTTTTCGACCCGAACATAAAAGTTTGGCCGCGAACTTCTAAGACACGAGGTGTTTGCGGTTTTTAAAATTCAAAACCCGAGACGACACTTTCTTTCACCCGTTCGTTTAAAAATAATATTAAAATAATCAAACGAACTTTAAATTTGTTAAAAATAAGAAATAATGACATTAACTTATAATAAGAAGTGGTTGACTTTTAGGGTTTGACCGAATGGAAATTTCGGGTTGTCACACATATCCAAAGGACTTCTGCGGATAGCCGATGAAAATACACCGCTCACTACGACGTTCGAGCTTGTCAGGAGTCTCTCGTCTTATGAAAGCCTCACAACCCCAAACCTTGATATGTGCCTACGAGGGAGCATTCCCTGTCCACATCTCATGAGCTGTTTTGGCAACCTTCTTAGTCGAGACTAGATTAAGGATATGGGCGGGAGTCTCTAAGTCATACCCCTAAAATGAGATAATTAACGAAGCTCGACCTATCATGGAATGAACCATGTACAACAAGGTTTGATTGTGCCTCTCAGCCACACCATTCAACTGCGGTGTTGTAGGTGGCGTCAATTGCGAAACAATTCCGCATTCCTTGAGGTAGTTGTGGAATTCAACACTAAGGTACTCTCCTCCTCGATCGGATCGGAGCATCTTAATTTTCGCTCCCATCTGATTCTCCACTTCTTGTTTAAACTCTTTGAACTTTTCAAAGGTTTCTGACTTGTGCATGATTAAGTAGATATACCCATATCTGCTATAATCATCAGTGAAAGTCACATAGAAGCGGTTCACATCCCTTGTGGTGGATCTAAAGGGATCACATACATCGGTATGTATGAGATCCAATAAACCCTCACCCCTTTCACAAGTACCAGTGAAGGGTGACCTGGTCATCTTTCCAAGTAAACAAGACTCGCTCGTGTCATCGTCCATATGGTCGAATGACTCCAACACTCCATCGTTTTGGAGTTGGGCTATGCGCTTCTTGTTGACATGTCCAAGACAAAAATGCCACAAGCATGCTTTATCCAAACCATTGGAAGAATCGATATGCAATACATCATTTCCTAAGTGGTCTACAACCATCACAGTTTCATATATACCATTACAAGGCAATGCTCAAATTAGAAAGTACCATTAAAGAAAGCTTTAATAGAACCAATTTCACTATTAAATGAAAATATAAAACCTTGTTTATACAAACCATGAAAAGAAATAACGTTTCGTGTCATTTATGATGAATAGCAACAATTATTCAAATCTAAACCTAACCCACTACTAAGCACTAAATAGTAACTCCAATCTTGGTGACATGCGATGCTTTCTTATTCCCCATGATCAAGTTTATCTTCCCAGAATCCACATCCCTATTTCTTTTTAGACCCTACAAATCAGAAAAAATGTGAAAACCACATCCTGTATCGAGGACCCAAGACATAGCATGTGATGAGTTATTAGATTGAATAGTATAAATACCTGCGAAGGTGGGCTTTATCTTCCCATCATTTATGTCGTACAGTTACTTCGGGCAGCTTCATTTCCAATGCCCTTTCTCATGGAAGTAGTAACACTCTGTATCCTTTGGGTTGGAAGAGGGAGCAGCAGGGCCAACTTTTGTTCCTCTAGAAGAGGTACCATCGTGAGACTTTCCTTTGTGGCTCTTAGAAGGAGCCTTCATATTCTTTCCTTTTCCTTGCCCAATAGCCAAGACAGGGGTAGTAGTAGTAGGACTAGATGCAATAGATTTTCCTTTAAGACTACTCTCAGCAGTCCTTAGCAGGCCTTGAAGCTTGCTTAGAGTGACCCCCTCCTTGCTCACGTGGTAGGTCATATGAAACTGGTCGTAGCAAGGAGGTAAAGAGTGTAGAATAATATCTATGGCCAGCTCCTCATCAAAGTTAACATTTAAGTTCAGCAAGCAGTCCATGTATCTCTGCATTTTATGCAAGTGGGCCTTGATGGACTCTCCATCCTTCATTTTGGTGGCGATCATCGCAACGATGATTTCATACCGTTCCTGCCTGGAACTTTGATGGCACCTTTCCATCAAATCTTGGTGCATTTCGTAGGGATAGTAATCCTCATAGGACTTTTGGAGTTCTGCAATTATTGTTGCGAGCATGATGCAATGAACCTTGGTAGCATCTCGCTCATGAGTTTCGTAAGCAGAAATTTCTTTGGGAGTGGCGGTGTTCATATTAACCTCCTTCAACTCCTTGTCAAGAACATACTCTTTGTCCTTGTAACAGGTGACCATACGAATGTTGTGGATCCAATCATTAAAGTTGGACCCATTGAATATCACCCTCCCACACAAGTTCATGAGTGAGAATGAGCCAGAAGGGTTCGAGCCAGAAGCATTGTTGTTGTTTGAAGTAGACATTTAAAATAGAAAAGGAACAAAGTTTAGATTAGATAAGAATCCCCAATTAAACACCCAAATGATAAATTAGGGCTAGGACCCAACACAATTATTTACAATTCAGAAGAGGGATGCCATAATGTAATTGCAAATAATTTGAAGGTAGCTAAATGACGATTTACCAATTTCCACCATGAAAAACAAAAAGACAATTAAGTTTTAAATGTATTGAAATTCCTAGATCTTTTGAGATTCATTGAACTTTTCAATGGCATGTTTAAATCTTGATACACCCCTCAAGTTTGTGACTGGGATACCGATGATCACAAACAAGGTGTGAATAACCATGTAAATGTACTTGGTAATCTCGAAGTCATTTACCACGTAATCAATGTGCCGGTTAACCACACACGCTCCATTGATCTATGATAAACTTCGAGCTACCCTTTGCCACCTTTTCTAGTCCCAAATTAGTGTGTCGGTTATCCATGCACGCTCCACTAATGACTTAGCAGGGTGCAAAGTCTAATTTCATGGAATAACATCATTTCACATTTTTCCTAAAGTAACTAAGATTGGAAATTTTATAAAAACATTTAGTTACTTTATATAATCATTATACTTATTAATGAGGAATTATTTGCCCTATCCTACCCGTTCAGCTAACGACCCTCCGCCAATCAAGGAAGCAGTGGATGAGAGTCGACACCCATCAAACTGACATTTTATAGGCATCAACCTTATATCCCCCTTATAGATCGGCTTTGTGAATGAGGCCTACTAATGGTAAGACTAGCTTTATCTTATGCATGTATATAATTATTAGTCTTATAAGATTATTAATAGTATAAGGTTAAATTTTAAACTTGTAAAATTCTAGGGTTTGGAATTTAAATATTTCAAAATTAAAACTTTTAGTTAAATTTTTAAATCCCAAAACTTAAGGGCGTGTTTTGAAACTTTTATCTTTTAGATCAAATTTGAAAAATAATTAATTAATCATATTATTAATCTTTATCACATAATTTGACCTAATCTATTTTCTTGACAAGATAATTCAAATCAAAATACAAATGATTATTCTTTATCATATAAAACAAATAATTATCTTATTTATGACAATTATCTTTAAATTGATTTAGGTTAATCCATACCATATTGAAAAAATCGGATTTAATCAGCCAAAAATGTTTTTGGTAATTATCCTAATTTAATTTCAGTCAAAATCCCGAAAAATCAGCCCCCAGACTGCTCGATTCGTTGAGTCATAGAATGGACTCGTCGAGTTGCTCTAACTCTTCGAGTTTATCAGGTGACTCGACGAGTTCATCAGGCAGAGGCAAGATTTTTCAACTTTCAACTTTGAACAATTTAACAACGCATCAAATACAAAAGAAAAACGACCTAGTCTTTGATACCACTGTTGGGTTATGAGCAAAACATCAATCCTAGGGTGCACATGCACACCCCTAAAGCTTTGGATGTAGGTTTTTCTATTTGTACATGCAATAATCATCAAAAGCTCTCAAACCCTAGATCTAGCATATCAAAATTGAAATCAACATAAATAAACTAGTAAGAATGTTACCTTTGATTATAGCTTGATGATCTTGAGCTTTTGAGAACCTAGAACCTCAAATGCGATGCCTCTAATGAGTCACAAACACCAAAGCAATTGGATGATCTTGGAGAGAGGGATGGAAGGTTCAAAACCGACTCTATAATCCTTAGGGTTCAAGTGGCTGGTTTTGGGATGCCAAAGGAGTCCTTATATAGCTGAAGAATTAGGGTTTCAGTCAAAGACCTCATCCGGTTGCTTAGGCTCTAAGCAGCCCACAAGAATCTTCCAGAACCTTAGCCCTTGGACGAAATCTTTATGGGCTCCCATAAGATTTCGTCAATCCCTTTCCAAAGGGTTCCTCACCCATTATGCAATTATCTTATAATTACAACTTCAGTCTTCTTAATTCAATTAACCTCTTTTGACCACAAAATTAATTCTAAATTTATTCTTGACCAATGTTAATTAAATAATATGATTTCTCCTTTAATATTATATATATATATATATATATATATATATATATATATATATATATATAAACCATAATAACCTCTTACTCCATTATTCATTTCATTCAAGTTGCTCTGGTGAATGCAACCCAAAAGGACCATGCTACAACCAGGTCAAGTACCTACAAAATATAGTTATGACTTAGACACCTAATCCAACATGATTAATATGTTTTGGTTCATTTTGAAGGAGGCAGAGGGCCTTCACTGGCTTTTTTTTTAAATGTAACCATTCTACATGGTGTTTCAAAAATATCACAAGCTTTTTATAAGGAAAAGCTTTTTGGTTACTATGCCTCAAATACTCAGTTTTGTGCATCTTCGAAAGCATTGACCTCAGATCTCCAGCTAGCCAAACTGTTCATCTGACGGTTGTAGATGCAGTTGAAATCATTACACTTCTTTTGAAGGTCTTTCAATTTTGAGTTCACTTAATGACATGTCTGATTTGTCCCAGTTGAAAATAAAAATGTTCACAAAAACATTGACACACGCCCTAGCAAAATCCACTTCTTCATTTTAAAACTTTTTCTTTGACTTTTTCCACCTTGTATAGTCATATTCATTCTCAACAATAGGTTGGTGCTCATCGCTTCCTTGTTTATTTCCTTTGGGAGTTGTGTCATCAATCTTCAGATTCTATGTTTTAAGTATCAAGAAACTAAGAACCCTCGGGAGAAGAACATTGGAATTGGGTTTTTACAACCCTTTGAGAAAATTGCATGTATTGATTATAACCCTCATTTTCATGTGAAATATGAAATGTGTTGTAGGATTATTGTACCGGGTAATATTGTTATTGATAGTTTTCGTATTGTTGACAGTTTGGGTTTTTGGATTCCAGAGAAAAAAATGAAATATCTTGACTAGAACCGACTTGTTGGATTTACAAATCTAACTTGAACCGACTTGTTTGGATTTGTCACGAAAATCCGTTAAGGAGAACTAAATAGGTTTGGAATGGAATTGAGAGAAAATTGAGTGGAATTAAAATAGTGAAATTGATGGGTTTATATAGGTAAAATTTTAGTGTGTGTGTGTGTCTATATATATATATATACATATATATATATATATATATATATATATATATATATATATATATATATATATATATATGACTCCTTTGCAATTTGCATATCGAATGTGATTTCAAAATGTCAAAATTCCTCATATAAAATGGTGACGATTATACCAACTGAAGTTGACTCGTAACTCTCAAAATGTTCATCTCATTGGACCGTACAATCAACCACTATCTTCTCCGGAGCTGACCACTGGCATTCATCTTCTCACACGGGTGTCGTCACGTTCGCGATTTAAACATTGCCCACTGACATTGTATCACCATCAAGGAAATGATGCAAACAATGCCAACCAACATTGTCTCATACCTACATCATCTCAATGATGACTAAAACCTTGCCTATTGACAAACTAGACATCACCTTTAGTTCCCTTCACACTTATTTTCCCCCATCGACCTTGAATCACCAAACGATTACGGAAAATAGTAAACAAGATAAATATTTTAATTGATAGTCTTCATGAATCTCAACGTGATGAACATGATAAACACAAAACAAAGTAAAGCAGGTTGCATGTTCTATTCTATATATTTACTTTGATTTAAGTTTAAATTTTATTTTGGGGTTTCATGAAATCAGGTAATTGTGATTATTTTTAGGTTTCATGAAGCCAATTAGTTATATATAGAATACATTTACATGATCTCAACTAGACATTTTGGAGGCTTTTCAGTTTACGAGGCTATTAAAGTTATATGCATCACAAAGAAACATGGAAGGCAATACGATTAGGTGGCTTCTTCTACATTAAATGCAATGAAGAGAAAACATTTTGGTGGATTCTTTGACTTCAATTAAATACACATTTTATGCTTATTTTGTGTTTACTATTTATAGGATACATATTTAGCTAATCCTTGCTACCCCATTTTCTCATCATCTAACTTCTCCTTCAACCTGTCTTCTTCGTCATCCAACAAGCAAAATTTAACCCGTCAAGACTACAATTGCTAATTGGCCTTGTTTTCTCAGGCCCAAAATGACAAAAGAATTCTCTACACATCAGAACTTAAAGTTGATAAAGCATGTATTTGTTCAGTTCAAGAAGAAAGAAGAAATAATTGGATGCATTGATAGGTGATCATGCTAGTCAAATTAAGGTTTTTCTATGATTTATCTTTCTCAATAGAATAGAAGTGATGATGAAGTTGTGAAACCCCTTGAACGTGTTCTTATAAGCATTGAAGATCAGAAGAAGCAAGATAATTTTATGTTGATATTGATAAGAATGTTTCATGCTTGTTTTGTTACTACTTGCAATGTTTATTTTTTCGAATAATACATGTTTTGATGTTTTTTTGTTACTTATCGCAATGATTATTTTTTCTCTAAAAACCTGAGCACACATAGTTCAGAGAGAGGGGGATAGAGGGAGAGAGAGAGAGAGATACGGAGAGAGAAAGAAAGAGAGAGAGAGAGAGAGAGAGAGAGAGAGAGAGAGAGAGCATGTGTGTGTGTATGCGTAGCATCCCAAAAATAAAGATAAATTTTTTTATTTTACAAATCATCAATCCAGACATCAGGTGTCTCAAAATCAATCAAAATAAAGTGTATCAAAATCATCAAAGTAAAATAGTGATTAACATAGAATCATGAGGGAGGATGTTGTGTGATCCAGTCGGGCCATTCCTTTTGAAACCAAAAGTACCTGAAAACATTTTAAACATAAACCATAAGCAAAAAGCTTAGTACATTTCCCAAAATACCACATGACATACTAATTAGTGAGCCCAGATTTGGGGAATATTCCAACCCAGCATACAATCATGGGCCCAGCCATAGGGAGTATTTCAACACAAAATACAATCACGGGCCCAGCCCTAGGGTTTATTTCAACCCGAACAAGTAATAAATGGCCCAACCCTAGGGTATCTTTCAACCCATTACATATCAATGAGCCCAACCTTGGATCCCAACCCTGGGGTATCTTTCAACCCAAACATTGTTGGATTAGGTGTTTAAACCATTAACTAAATTATTATAAACTGAAATTATAAGAAAAGTCCTTTTAGGTTGCCCTCAAACCTAGTAAGAGACTGAAATGCTATTTGGAGAGAGAAACTGATTTATTAACTTCTTTTATGATTAATAAATTAATTAGAAATCAAAATAATTAATTAATTAATATATTTTTAGAATAATATATTAATTCAAAATTATATTATTTAATTATACATTAATCAGAAATTAATTGGAATTAATTTTAGGATTAACAGGAATAATTAAAAGTGAAAGGACTAAATGTGACAATGTTCAAAATTTGAGCATTGGATAAATTCTAGAACCTACTAGGGTCAAAGAAAATCTAGGAGGTGTTCTAGATAGTTTCTAGAGCCTTTCTTGGGCTCTAAGGAAACATGGGGTGAAAAGCAAAGGGACAATGCTTATCCAAGGAAACCTGCCTTATCCAAGCCTCCTTGTACACCTATATAAACCCTTCCCTAGCATCATAATTTTGGAACCTCTTCTAATGAACTCTTATAGCTGAAAACCCTCTCCTCTCTCATTTCTTTTTTAGTAGCCTCCAACTTCTAGTGTTTGGGTGTGAGCAATCAGAGGCACGAGAATTTTGGTTCTGGCTTTCTGAAGTTCTACAAAGAAGGAATTCAAGTTTATTTGCAACAATAAACTTAAAGGTATGTTTTTCTAATAACCCTACTCAATTTCAAAAACAACAATCTACTTTAGGGTTCTTGAACTCAAAGTGTTTTTTGCAAATCATAGTGAGAACATAGACCCTTTAGGGTGTATGCAAACTTAGATATTTTTCCGCCTAAAATATGATTCTTGTTATGTATAAAACCCATAAATGGTATCAAAGCCATTGTTCTCTGTGATCTTGCATAAATTTGAATAAGATGAAAAACCCTTTTGTGGTGACTTTCGATTTGGGAAAGGGTTTTAGAAACCCTAGCCTCTTTCTTGTTTTTTCGAAATTGGTAAGGTTCCTTAGGGTTTCCTTGTTTTTGGTAATTATTAGTTTTAAATGTCTTAAAATTGGATAATTATAAATTTGGTAAATCCCAAAGCCTAATTTCGAAATTAGAGGTATTGGATTAGGATTAAATGTTATTTGATTAAGTAGATTAATTGTAAATAAATTGTTTAATCCTAATTGGTTTAATTTAAATTAAATTAATTTTATTAATTTTGAAATTTATAAATTAAACCTAGTATTTTGAATAGTTTTAAAATACACCTTATACTATATGTAAAATTCAAATTTTGATAATTACAATATGCATAAGACTAAGTCAGTCAAATTGCTAGTACGTCTCATTCACGAAGCCATACTATAAGGGGATTTTAAGGAAGCAACATATAAAATGAACGCTATTGGGTATCCATTCTTACCCACCGTTCACTTGTATGGTTGAGGGTCGTTAGCCGAACATATTCGATAGGACATAACCTCATTAATAAGTATAATGTTATTAAAGTAACTAAAGCATCTTTTATAAAATCCCGCTCTTAGTTACTTTAGGAAAATGTGAAAAGTATCATAATCCATAAAATTTCACATTTTCCTTTATAGTAGTTATTGGAGTGCATGTGGTTAACCTACACACTAATAGTGACTATAAAGAGAATTAATGGGCACTAAAAAATTATCATTGATTAATAGAGCGTGTGTGGTTAACCGGCACGTTAAAATGAGATAATAAATGACATTGAGAGTGCCAAACATATTTGTATGGTTATTCACATATAGTTTGTGATCCTCGGTATCCTAGTCATAATGACCTTATGGAAAAGTACCACAAGAGAGCTCATTAAGAGAAATTTTAAGTGGTCAAGTTCCTCGTGGCCTGCAAGATGAAAGAGGGAGAGTTTTTTTTGCAACCATGTGCAGAGAATGCAAAGATATGTGGAACGTGCAGTCAAGATCAATGTTCACTTTGACGAGGAGTTGGCCATTGACATGGTCTTAAAATCCTTTCCAAGTTGTTATGATCAGTTCATATTACCTTATCATTTGAACAACATAGAAACCATATTGGCCCAACTCCACAACTTGCTACAGACTGTTAGGCTAGGATTAAATATGAATAATTCGGCCCCTCCTACTAATGCTCCCATTCTCGCCATTGATAAAGGAAAAGGAAAGAAAAAGGAAGGCTGCTCCCAAAGCTAACTGGAAGAACAAGTCCCATGCATGGTCATCAAGCAATGGGCAAAAGGTGAAGCCCAACTCAAACATTCTAGCTGTTAGTGACCCCAAAGAGGCCACTTGTTATATTGCAATGAAAAGGGCCATTGGAAGAGGAGCTTCCACAAATAATTGCAAGACATCAAGGATGGCAAGGTGAAGCCATCGTTAGCAGGTATATGAAGGGTTTTATACATAGCAAACAATCCTATATGTGCATAAAACCCTAATTTGGAGGATCTATGTTTTCAATATTAGCAAGGTTTTAGAAAATGTTAGACGTTAGCTAGTCGGTGGACTGAGGTCTAGGGATTAATCGGGGACCATTAATTATTAAGAAAATTATTCAAAAATTTATAAATCTAACTTCAATCTTAAAAATATAAATAAATAAGCATAAAAGTTTAATAATAAGTTTAACAAGCACAAAAATTTGTCATCCAATTAATAAGAAAAGTTATTCAAATTTTAATATATCTTAAGAAAAATAAATTTGGGTATTTGTATATTTGAAAACATAGAAATTTTAAAAATTTTGGAGAAAAAATTTAAATTTTAATCTGTTGAATTTTTTTATATATTATTTGAACATTGAAATACTATGAACTTTTGAAATTTTTAAAATTTTGGTTTAATATTTAAAGATTTGTAATTTTGAAATTTTGGCCGATTAGGCCGCCTAGGAGCGATTAGGACCACCTAGGACCGATTAGAACCGTCTAGCTCCGACTTTGACCCCCTTTGACCAAAAACGATTAAGCCAACCGATTAGCCTTAATCCTATTCGGTTGAAGACTGCCTAGCGATTAATCCCCAATTAATCGGCTGCCTAGACCGATTTTTACAACACTGACTATTAGACATACAAGCATTGAACACAAAAACTAGAAACCTTAACATGCTCCTAGAATTTTTGAAATCAACAGAAGAAGGATTAGAAACATACCTTTATTGTTATTTAGTAATAACAATGATTTCCTTTGAAGATCTTGACTTTGAGAACAAGTACCACAAGTGTAGTACCTCTAATGGCTCACAAACACACCAAGGCAAGATGATGATTATGAGAGAGAGGAGAGAGGAAGAACTTGCTCAAGATTTCGGCTCTTCTAGGGTTTTTTAGGAGTGTTTCGGAATCACAAGGGGTAATGGCCTTATATAGTTAGGTTGCTTCGCCCCAAAGCTAGGGTTTCTAGGTGGAAACCCCAAGTTCCAGCTTAGGCTCCAAGCAGCCCATGGATCCACCTCCTTAAGGCCTTGAACAAAATTCTAAGGGAATCCCTTATATATTTCGCCAACCCTACTTAGGATGATCCGAGAGCCCAAACCATAACTATTAATTAATTTCAAAACAGCCCCTGCACATTCAGTTAATTCCTTTAATCCCAAAATTAATTCCAAATTAATTTATGATTAAATATTAATTAATAATATGATTACTAATTAATATATTATTTCCATGCCATATTAATAAATCATATATTCCAATTTATTAATCAAATTAATAAATTCTTCCTCTTTTTCAATTAATCATCCTGTGTAGGTGCTAATGTGAAGGCAACCCAAAAGGACCATGCCACTATCAATTCAAGTACATATCAATTATAGTTATAGGCTTAGATACATAATCTAACATTATATACACTATTCAAACTAATAAATGACAATCTACTCATTCTTGGGTCCTTGATACAAGATGTGGATTTCACAGTTGTTCTGATTTGTAGTGGCTAAAAGAAGTGAGGAAGTTGGGCATGGGAAGACGAATCTGATCATAGGAAATAGGTGATCTGATGGGTTTTAGCCATAAGAACTTTCCTATGTGCGCATGCAAAACCCTAATGCTTGGATCTAGGCTTTCTAATAAACATGCTTTGAATCCAAGACTTCTAATTACTAATTAGGTTAAATAAGAACATTGAAACAGATCTAGAATCATACCTTTGAGTTCCTTGTTGATCTTGAGGTCTTGGAGCTTCTAGAGTCACAAATGTCACTCCTCTAATGGCTTACAAACACCAAAGCAAGGAGGATGATTTGGGAGAGAGGAGAGGGGAGGAATTTCGACCAGAGTTCTCTTGCTTTTTCAGAAGTGTCGAATTCCCTATCCCATGGGGTCTATTTATACTTATAGATTCCTTAATGATTACAGATAAGTCCCTATCAGATAATCTTCTCTTAAGGCTATCCAAATCCATTCCTAGATAACTCTAATGGACGATTTTAGCTATCCTAATCCTCTTAGAATTCGTCCATAGTATATCCAAATGGATTTACAGTCTAAAGCTTAACTATCAAACAATTGACAGTTTATACCCCTTTATTTAATTAATCTCTTTAAGTCACCAAATTAATTCTAATTAATTCTATGACTTATATTAATCAAATAACAAATATATTATTCATTATATTATTCCCATAATATATTAATAATATTTATTCTCTCTTAATAAATCATCCTATCAAGTTGCTATGGTGAAGGCAACCCAAAAGGACCATGCACAACCGGATATAGTTACAGCCTTAGACACTATTCCAACAGTCTCCCACTTGGATAAGTCTAGTAACTATACAAGTAAAATTCGGTTTGCAATCGTAGCTCTCAAAGACGCTGTCAACTCTGATCTAATCAATCTTGTCCTTTAGATAAGGGAACGTACAGTCCTCTGTTAGATATCATGCTGACAATCCTATGGAATGGTTAGTCAAGCATTTAGGTTTCTCGATCTCTGATTTATTTGACATAGAACTTAATCGAACACATCAATTCAGTTCTGACCGGGCCCGGCACACAAGTCAAATCAAATCATCGAGCGGCCGAGATATCGCTTTTACCTTCTTAGATAAAAGTTACAGATAAACTTCGACTTATATGCATTTACTTATTCATTTACCAACTATACACAACAATACGTTTTATAACATCAAGTTACTGATGCGTTTTCGTATTATCAATGTACAATCAATTAACAAATAATAAACCATATATCTAGGTTTTAAGACTATATGATATTATCGTCTTGCGATCACCTTTTTATATCTTATTCCATAAGGTGATTCCAGCAAGCGCGGGTTTATTCCAATGCTCAAAACTAGTTCATAAGCACTCATGAACATTGCAGCAATCCTTTGCTATGTCTAACACCATTTAGACATTCTACACACCAATTCATGACAATCTTCTTTCATATCTACTTCCAATATATGAATGATTGTGGACCATTTGAACAATTCTATTATTCCTAATAATTTCAATTATTCTGGAAGTCAAAACATGCAAAGTGAAACAATAGCTAAACAATTAACATAAGATAGTAACATTACTCATAAATAAAACTCCTTTATTTAATCATCAAATGTCAATTACATTTATCTATTACACGTTTCTAATACTATCTAATCTATGCTAATATCATCCTTCAGCCCAATACTCCTAGCATGCTGCAAGTGCTTAACCCTACTCAGTCCCTTCGTAAGTGGATCTGCTGGGTTATCTTCTGATGATATCCTCTTAACTACGAGTTGTCCTTCTTCTATACGATGTCTAATAAAGTGATACTTTCTGTCGATATGTCTTGATCTACCATGATCCCTCGGTTCCTTGGTTAAGGCAACCGCACCTTCGTTATCACAGAAAATCTCCATTGGCTCCTTTATGGCAGGTACGACTCCAAGATCACCGATGAAGTTCTTTAGCCATATTGCCTCCTTCGACGCTTCGCTCGCTGCAATGTACTCTGATTCGCACGTTGAATCAGCTACGGTTTCTTGCTTGGAACTTTTCCATGTCACTGCTCCTCCATTTAGGGTAAAGACCCAGCCCGACTGTGAACGGTAGTTGTCCCTGTCGGTTTGAAAACTGGCGTCACTATACCCTCGCACCTTCAAGTCATCACTTCCTCCGAGGACTAAGAACCATTCCTTCGTCCTCCGAAGGTACTTAAGGATATTCTTCACCGCAATCCAATGTGCTTTGCCAGGATTCCCTTGATATCTGCTAACCATGCTCAAAGCGAAGGCTACATCAGGTCGAGTACAAGTCATAGCGTACATGATTGAGCCAACTGCGGAAGCGTATGGTACTCGGCTCATTTCTGCTATCTCAGCTTCGGTACTCGGACTTTGAGTCTTACTCAACTTGGCATTACTTTGTATCGGTAGTTCTCCCTTCTTTGAGTTTTCCATACTAAAACGTTTTAGTACCTTCTCTAAGTAAGTATTCTGACTAAGTCCAATTAGTCTCTTACTTCTTTCTCTTATTATCCTTATTCCCAAAATGTAAGAAGCCTCTCCGAGGTCCTTCATAGCGAAACACTTCCCGAGCCAGGATTTTACCTCCTGCAGAGTCGGAATGTCGTTTCCTATGAGTAATATGTCATCGACATATAGAACGAGGAAGCTTACTATACTCCCACTGGCTTTGACATATACACAAGATTCGTCTTCGCTTCGTACAAATCCAAACTCTTTGACTTTCTCATCGAAACAAAGATTCCATCTGCGAGATGCTTGCTTAAGTCCATAAATGGACTTCTCAAGCTTACACACTCTATCCGGATGCTTCGGATCCACAAACCCCTCTGGCTGAGCCATGTAAACATCCTCAGCCAACTTTCCGTTAAGGAAAGCGGTCTTGACATCCATTTGCCAAATCTCATAATCATGAAATGCGGCAATTGCTAACATCACTCTAATAGATTTAATCTTCGCAACTGGCGAGAAGGTCTCATCATAGTCAACTCCGGGAGTTTGAGTAAAGCCCTTCGCGACCAATCGCGCTTTATATGTGTGTACGTTCCCATCCACGTCGGTCTTCTTCTTGAAGATCCATTTGCACCCAACGGTCTTACGTCCGGGCACGTAATCAACCAAATTCCAAACTTGGTTATCATACATGGATTGGATCTTGCTATCCATTGCCTCTTTCCACTTTACAGACTCCGGGCCTGCCATGGCTTCCTTGTAGCTATTAGGTTCATCAAGATTTACTAGTGTACCATCACTAATATACGTGTCCCCTTCGGTAGTAATATGAAAGCCATAAAACTGGGGATGAACTCTAACTCTATCGGAACGTCTAAGAGGTAAGGATTCGTCAATTGGTTCAACCGGAGTTTCCTCCTCGGGTTGAGTGCCAGCGGTAGAGGTTCCTTCATCCATCGACTCTTGAATCTCTTCAAGTTCGATTTGCCTCCCACTGTCTCCTTGGCTTATGAGTTCTCGCTCTCGGAAAACTCCTCTCCTCGCAACGAAGACAACATTGTCCTTCGGTCTATAGAAGAGATATCCAAAGGATGTCTGCGGGTAGCCGATGAAAATACATCGCTCACTTCGAGGTTCAAGCTTGTCGAGAGTATCTCGTCTTACGAAAGCCTCGCAACCCCAAACCTTGATATGTGCCAACGAGGGAGCTTTCCCTGTCCACATCTCGTGAGGTGTTTTGGCAATCTTCTTAGTAGGGACTCGGTTAAGGATATGGGCGGCAGTCTCTAAGGCATACCCCCAAAAAGAGATTGGTAGTGAAGCACGACTCATCATAGAGCGAACCATATCCAATAGGGTTCGATTACGCCTTTCTGCCACACCATTCAACTGCGGTGTCCTAGGAGGCGTCAATTGCGAAACTATTCCACACTCCTTGAGATAATCGTGGAATTCAAGACTTAGGTACTCTCCTCCTCGATCGGATCGAAGCATCTTGATTTTCCTGCCCAATTGATTCTCCACTTCATTCTTGAATTCTTTGAACTTTTCAAAGGTGTCTGACTTTTGCTTGATTAAGTAGATATACCCATATCTACTATAGTCATCGGTAAAAGTCACATAGAAGCGGTTCCCATCCTTTGTGGTTGATCTAAACGGTCCACATACATCGGTATGTATTAAGTCCAATAGACCATCGCCCCTTTCACAAGTACTCGTGAAGGGCGACTTAGTCATCTTTCCAAGCAAACAAGACTCGCATGTGTCATCTTCCCTAAGGTCGAATGACTCCAACACTCCATCCTTTTGGAGTTGGGCTATGCGTTTCTTGTTGACATGTCCAAGACGACAATGCCACAAGGATGCTTTATCCATACTAGTGGAAGAATCAATATTCAAAACATCATTTCCAAAGTCATCAACAATCATAACAGTTTCATATATTCCATTATATGGTATAGCTTCAAAGTAAAAGACACCATTTAGATAAGCCAAAATAGAACCATTCTCATTATTAAAAGAAAATCTAAATCCTTGTCTAAATAAACCATGAAATGATGTTTCTTGCCATTTCTGGCGAATAGCAACAATTGTTCAAATCTAAAACTAAACTATTCCTAAGCACTAAGGAATACACTCCAATCTTGGTTACAGGCGACGATCTTCTGTTCCCCATGATTAGATTGATCCTTCCTTGCTCCACATCCCTACTTCTTCTTAGTCCCTGCACATTAGAACAAATGTGATAACCACAACCGGTATCAAGAACCCAAGAAATAGCATGATTAGAATCGTTAGATTTGATTGTATATATACCTGCGAAAGATGGCTTGATCTTTCCTTCTTTGATTGCTTGCAGGTAATCCGGGCAGCTTCTCTTCCAATGTCCTATCTTGTGGCAGTGGTGGCACTCTGCCTCCTTCGGGTTAGAGCAGGGCTTGGCGGGATCAACTTTGGTCCCACTAGAAGAGGCACCATCTCGGG
This sequence comes from Lactuca serriola, assembly GCF_051521515.1. Taxonomy (NCBI): domain Eukaryota; kingdom Viridiplantae; phylum Streptophyta; class Magnoliopsida; order Asterales; family Asteraceae; genus Lactuca; species Lactuca serriola. Next base: position 109,741,831 of record NC_136410.1, read on the forward strand.
CTTTCACCTTGCGATAGTTCTTCGATGAAGCTTTCCTCTTCTTTCCCTTCCCTTGTCCAATAGCCAAGACAGGAGCAACGGGCGGATTGGGAGTAGGTGCAACAGACTTGTCTTTAAAGTTGCTCTCAGCAACCCTCAAGAGACCTTGGAGTTTGCTTAGGGTGACCTCTTCTTTGTTCATGTGGTAGGTCATCCTAAATTGATTGTACATCGGAGGCAAAGAGTGAAGCACCATGTCGATTGCCAAGTCCTCACCGAAGTCAACATTTAACTTGCGAAGGCGGTCGACATACCTTTGCATCTTTTGCAAGTGCACGGTAAGAGATTCTCCATGACCCATCTTTGCGGAAATCATGTTAGTGAAAATCTCGTACCTCTCTTGTCTCGCGTTTTGGTGGTACCTCTCCAATAAGTCTTGATGCATCTCGTACGGGTACATGTCCTCGTAGGACTTTTGGAATTCGGAGTTCATGGTGGCGATCATGATGCAATGTACCTTCGTTGCATCTCGCTCATGAGTTTCAAAGGCGGTGATTTCGGCTGGAGTAGCGATTTCGGTGTTGATTTTCTCGAGCTTCTCATCAAGGACATACTCTTTGTCCTCATAGCGAGCAATGGTGCGAATGTATCTTATCCATTCGCTAAAGTTCGTTCCATCGAAGGTGACCTTTTGGCAAAGGCTCATCAATGTGAAAGAACTAGCAGCAGCGTTGTTTGCGTTCGACATCTATAATTAGAAAAGGACAAAGATAGATTAGAATAAGAATCCCTAATTATCACCCAATAAGAAAATTAGGGCTAGGATCCAACAATAACATTTACATACTAGAAAAGGGATGCCGTAATCTAACATGCAAATAAATTGAAGGTAAGTGAATGACGATTCACTAATTCTCCATCACGAAACTTAAACTATTAGTCCTAAGGTTTTTTTTTTTGAGAATTCCTAGGTTCGGATGAGATTCATTGAAACTATTCAATGGCATGTTTAAATCTCGATATGCCCCTCTTGTTTGTGACTGGGATGCCGAGGATCACAAAGCGGGTGTGAATTACCATGCAAATTCACATGGCGCCTTCATTGTAACAATCACCTATTCGATGTGCCGGTAAACCACACACGCTCCATTGAACTATGATAAACAACGAATCACCCTTTGCCACCTTCGCTTAGAACCAATTAGTGTGCCGGTAAACCACACACGCTCCACTAACATCTTAGCAAGGTGTAAAGTGTAATTTCATGGGATTGCATCAATTCACTTTTCCTAAAGTAACTAGGATTGGGAAATTTTAAAATATGTGTAGTTACTTTGTATTTCTTATTATACTTTTAATGAGAGGATGAGGTTGCCCTATCCTACCCGTTCGGCTAACGACCCTCCACCAATCAAGCAAGCGGTGGGTGTGAGTGTACACCCATTAAGCGCCATTTTATAGGCCGCAACCTTATACCCACCTTATAGATCGGCTTCGTGAATGAGGCCTACTAACGGTAAGACTAGCATTTAGTTATACATATATATATTATTCTAGTAATATCATATTAGTATAGGGTTGTATTTTAAAACTTTTAAAATCTAGGGCTTGAAATTTAAGTTGTCTAAATTAAAACTTTTAATCACAAAAGTAAATTTCAAAACAAAAGGGTAGGTTTTAAACATTTAAAACATGGAGGATCAAATAACAAATAATTCCAATTAACAATTAATATCCTAATTATCTATATTTGATTTATTCAAGATTTCTTTTTAAGATAATTACCAAAATAATCAAAATAATTAATTAATTATCATATAAGGAAATTAAATATTTAATTAGTTGATAATTACCTTTAATTAGATCAAGATAATAGTTATATTTATCAGAAAAATGAATTAATGTTGATCTAATTAGTTTATGGTAAGTTAAGATAAGATAAACACAAAGAAATCCCGAATCTGGCCATTCCTGACGCCTGGACTCGCCGAGTGCACAAATAGACTCACCGAGTCAGGCCTACTCGCCGAGTCCACTTTGAGACTCGCCGAGTCCATGACTTAGAAACCAAAAAATTCGAATTTTGCAGGTTTGTTTCAGTTAATCAAGCAACAATTTACAGAAAACCAAGCTAGGCTCTGATACCACTGATGGGTTTTAGCCATAAGAACTTTCCTATGTGCGCATGCAAAACCCTAATGCTTGGATCTAGGCTTTCTAATAAACATGCTTTGAATCCAAGACTTCTAATTACTAATTAGGTTAAATAAGAACATTGAAACAGATCTAGAATCATACCTTTGAGTTCCTTGTTGATCTTGAGGTCTTGGAGCTTCTAGAGTCACAAATGTCACTCCTCTAATGGCTTACAAACACCAAAGCAAGGAGGATGATTTGGGAGAGAGGAGAGGGGAGGAATTTCGACCAGAGTTCTCTTGCTTTTTCAGAAGTGTCGAATTCCCTATCCCATGGGGTCTATTTATACTTGTAGATTCCTTAATGATTACAGATAAGTCCCTATCAGATAATCTTCTCTTAAGGCTATCCAAATCCATTCCTAGATAACTCTAATGGACGATTTTAGCTATCCTAATCCTCTTAGAATTCGTCCATAGTATATCCAAATGGATTTACAGTCTAAAGCTTAACTATCAAACAATTGACAGTTTATACCCCTTTATTTAATTAATCTCTTTAAGTCACCAAATTAATTCTAATTAATTCTATGACTTATATTAATCAAATAACAAATATATTATTCATTATATTATTCCCATAATATATTAATAATATTTATTCTCTCTTAATAAATCATCCTATCAAGTTGCTATGGTGAAGGCAACCCAAAAGGACCATGCACAACCGGATATAGTTACAGCCTTAGACACTATTCCAACATGATCTTCTCCTGTTACCAAGATTGGGACTTATCAACTTGTGCTTAGTAGTGCTGTTAGGATTAGTTTAAGTGACTGTTGCTACTCATCATAAATGACACGAAACATTATTTCTCTTCATGCATTGTCTAGACAAGGTTTTCGCTACTATTTAAAAATGGTGTTTTTATATTTGAAGCTTTACCTTGTAATGGCTTGTATGAAACTATGACTTGTGTTGATAGATTAGGCAATACTGTATTTCACATTGATTTATCTAATGTTTTAGACAAGGCATGCTTGTGGTATTTTCATCTTAGGCACATTAACAAGAAATGCATCGCCCAAATCCAAAAGGATGGAATATTGGAATCTTTTGACCTAAGGCTAAATGATGAATACGAATCTTGTCTTTTGGGAAAGATGACAAAATCACCTTTCACTGGATCATGTAAAAGAGGTGAGGGTTTGTTGGAACTCATACATACAAATGTGTGTGGACCCTTCAGATCTAGCACAAGAGATGCTAATCAATTTTATGTAACGTTTATAGATGATTATATTAGATATTTTTATGTCTACTTGATCAAACATAAATAAGAACTGTTGAAAAATTCAAAGAGTTTAAGCATGAATTCGAGAATCAATTAGGCAGGAAGATAAATATGCTCCGATCTGATAGAGGAGAAGAGTACCTTAGTATATAGTTCCACAACTACCTCAAGGAATGTGGAATAATGTCACAGTTGACTCCTCCTAGGACACCAAAACTTAATGGTGTGACTGAGAGGCGCAATCGAACCTTGTTTTACATGGTTTGTTCCATGATGAGTCGACCCACTCTTCCCATTTCCTTATAGGGGTATGCCTTAGAGACAACCACCTATATCCTCAATCTTTTCCCAACTAAAAAGGTTTCTAAAACACTTCAAGAGATGTCAACAATGAAAGTTCCCTCGTTGGCACGTATCATGTTTCACTAAATATTATATTATTAGTAATTTGAGTCCAATTTTACTAATGTTTCACTAATTCATGTAAAACTATGCATGCTCACACACAATTAAACACATAATCAGTTATGGATTACGAAATTGGCAATGTAAGATTTATAAAACTATCACACCCCAGCCGTCGGCGGAAACACCGGGTAGTGTAACGTCATTTTTCGTATCACAGTTATATAACATACATTGAACAATACTTAAAGAAAATACATACCTTTATTGATGATTGAAAGTTACATTATTGTTTTTCCTAGTATTTATTACATAATATCCGACTATGACATACTTCTTAAATAACAGAAAGGTACTAGTAAAACTTCTCCTATTCGAATACATACCCGTTTTTCAACTTCCTGAAACCACATGCATTTTAAAATATGTCAACATAAATTTGGTGAGTCCACAAGTTTTGACTCCATAAAATAATACATTTTTACACATTCAAAAGTATAGTTTTGAAAGTATCATTTTAACTCTCCAACATTAGGTATAATTGTATACTTATCAAATAAGTGTTATACCTAAACATTTCTTAATCTTAAGGTATAAGTAGGGGAAAACTTATACTTAACATTAATACTTGTATACGACAAGGTATAATGTTTCTAACAATTTGCTACCATGAGCCTGTAACCGTTGCTATGACATAATACCTTTGATAGAAAAATACACTCATGATTTACCATGAGAACTAATACACTCATGATTTAACATGAGAAACAACACCGTACGCTATATCGATGTTGGAACAATAACAAATAAAAGGATAGTTCATCACTTGTTTTTGGTTGACTGTAGCTAACAGTCACAAGTGGGGTGGTCAGCCCGTATACTAATTATACACGACTTCCTCACACACACGGGATTAACGGTTACAGTTTAGAGGATTTCCGCTAAGATCCCCAATCTTAGTTTATGAATACAATTACTCCTGTAGACTTTGACGGCTTCCTATAGCGCTAACAACAAAAGCATCTTCATGTCTAAAACCTTAAGTTACTAGACTTTGCTTTTAAACATTGCTCCTAACTTCATAATATTTAGGGAGTCTAACAACTATATCTTGATGTAAAAAACAAGTTTTATCTTGAACTAAAACCAATAATAACAACATATAACGTTTCTAGTTTTATCTTGACATATAAATAACAATAACAACATATCCAGTTTTATCTTGACATAAAACTAATAATAACAACATATAACATATCTAGTTTTATCTTGACATAAAACTAATAATAACAACATATAACATATCTAGTTTTATCTTGACATAAAACTATTAATTGCAACATACTATATAACTTAACATATAAAACTTCTGAATATAACTTCAAAACTATATCGCACACAAAATATATATAGAATCCTAAGTATAACTCAAGATCTACATTAATATACTACTATAACGATAACATGTTAACAACGTTACGATAGTTGTATATTTTCATATACGAAATAACTATATCCTGGTTATTATAACTATCTATGTTGATACTAATTTACTATCATATAGACATAATAATAACATATATACAATGACTAGCATGCATTTTCCCCCGAAATATTAGAAAGTGGGGCCGTGAAACTCACCTTAGTAACATGATTTTATGTAATCTAAGCAGAAACGGTAAGCGTACGAGGTCGTCGGGGCTCGGGATGCAAGAGGGCTTAAGAAAATGAGAGAGGAGAAAGGAGATCAGGTGTAAGAATGGTCGGGGTCGATTTTGCTATTTATAGTAAGATTTTATGCCACTCACGTCGTGAGTGTCATAAGACTCACGCCGTGAGTCTGCCTGATTCACTCCATAGACTTGCCATTTGCGTCCCTAGGTTTGGAAGGTGGCCATGTGACTCCTCACGTCGTGAGTGTCATAAAGCTCACATCATGAATTTTGGATCCTATCCTCTCGTAGCTTCTAGATTCCGAATTATGACAGAATGACTCCTCACGTCGTGAGCGTCATAAAACTCACGTCGTGAATTTTGGATCCTATCCTCTCCCAGCTTCTAGATTCTGAATTATGACAGATTGACTCCTCACGTCGTGAGTCTCATAAAACTCACGTCTTGAATTAGCTAGTTTAGGGTTTTTAAAAACTAAATCTTCGGAAGGCCATAACTTTTCCATACGAACTCCGTTTTTGACGTTCTTTATATGAGCGCGTAAGTTTTTATGAGTACTACAACTCTCTTTTAGACTTAAATAGCTAATTCTAAGTCTATTTTAAATTTATCTTATTATAGAGATTTATAGTGTTCGGTTATCATAACTTCTTCATGCGAAGTCAGATTCAGACGTTCTCTATATTTTTGGAATTGTATGAACGTATACTTTGAGTTGTATCATAAAGAAAGTTCATATTTGTATTAGAATTTATCATGAAATACATAGCATTCTTACCACATTACTAGGTTAACATAATCACATTACATGATTGGCATAATCACATATGATTGTCTATTGACCTATTTTGACTTGTGGTACATTCTCCCCCCGTTAGAACAATTTCTTCCCAAAATTTATCTTGTGGTTAGGGTTTTGTCAAACAGTTGGGGGTATTTTTCTTTCATCTAATCTTCACGTTCCCAAGTAAATTCAGGTCCTCACAGAGAGTTCCATCGAACTTTCACTATGGGATTACGAATTTGCTTTAATCTTTTGACTTCTCAATCCATGATCTTGACAGGTTCTTCTACAAAGTTGAGTTTGGCATTGACTTGTGTCTCGTCGACAGGTACCACAAGAGTGTCATCTGATAGACATATTTTGAGATTTGATACATGAAAAACATCGTGTACATTACTTAGCTCTTGAGGCAACTTGAGTTGGTATGCGAAAAAAAAACCAATTCTAGCTAGAATTTCAAAAGGTCCTATATACCGTAGGTTTAGTTTGCCTCGCTTACCGAATTGAATTACACCTTTCCAAGGATAGACCTTCAACATTACTTTATCTCCAGCTTGGAATTCTAAAGGCTTACGCCTTACATCAGCATAACTCTTTTGACGATCACGTGCAACCTTTAATCGATCCTTAATTTGCACGATCTTTTCAGTTGTCTCGTGGATTATTTCTGGTCCAGTACGTAAGGTATCGCCTGTATGTTCACTGGCCATCTACGTATCTCCAACTTCTGCCCAACATACTGGGGAACGACATTTTCGTCCATAAAGAGCCTCAAACGGTGCAGCCTTGACGCTGGTGTGATGACTATTGTTGTAGGAAAACTCAATTAACGGTAAATGAGTATCCCACACATTTCCAAAGTCTATTACACAGGCTTGGAGCATACCTTCTAAAGTCTGAATGGTTCTCTCACTGTGACCATCAGTCTGTGGATGGTAAGCTGTACTCATGTCTAGACGTGTTCCTAAGGATTTTTGTAGAGATTGCCAAAATCGTGAAGTGAATCCACTATCTCGGTCAGAAATAATAGAACTTGGAACTCCATGAAATCTAACAATTTCCTTAAGATAAACTCTAGTTAGCTTCTCCATCTTGTCGTTCTCCTTAATTGGTAACAAATGGGCGGACTTAGTCAATCTATCGACTATTACGCAAATAGTGTCGAACCCGCTAGGAGTTTTGGGTAACTTAGTGATGAAGTCCATTGAAATCTGCTCCCATTTCCATTCAGGTATTTCCGGTTGTTGAAGTAAACCTGAAGGCTTTTGATGTTCTGCCTTTACTCTAGAACAAGTCAAACATTTACTCACATAAGTAGCAATTTCTGCGTTCATGTTTGGCCACCAATAATGTACTTTTATGTCTAAGTACATTTTATCAGAGCCTGGATGTACGGAATATATGGACTTGTGGGCCTCTTCTAAGACCAAGTCCCTGACTCCACCGAACTTAGGCGTCCAAATTCGGTTCATAAAGTGTCGCGTTCCGTCATCTTTTTGTATAAGTTGCTTTTCCATTCCTCGCAAGTCTTTGTTCTTGATGTTATCTTCTTTTAGAGCCTCAAGTTGAGCTTCTCTAATTTGTGCGACAAGGTTAGAATGGATAGTTATGGTTAATGCTCGTACCCGTCAGGGTTTAATATATTCTTTCTGGCTCAAGGCATCTGCTACCATGTTTGCCTTTCCGAGATGATAACGAATCTCACATTCGTAATCATTAAACAATTTGATCCATCTTTGTTGTCTCATATTAAGATCTTTTTGGTCGAAGATGTGCTGGAGACTCTTGTGGTCGGTAAAAATAGTACACTTAGTACCGTATAGGTAATGTCTCCAGATTTTTAATGAAAAAACAACAGCTCCCAATTCAAGATCATGGGTAGTGTAATTATTCTCATGCACCTTAAGTTGTCGTGATGCATAGGCGATAACTTTTCCTATTTGCATGACGAAATTTTCTGTCCCCTATGGAAGGGATAGGATTGGTGCACTACACAACATTTGTTTCAGTTTCTGAAAAGCAGCTTCTTGTTTGTCTTCCCAGTTGAACTTCGTATCCTTCTAGGTTAGTGTTGTAAGCGGCTTGGCTATTTTGGAGAAATTCTCTATGAATCTGCGGTAATAGCTAGCAAGTCCTAGGAATTGACGCACCTCTATTGGCGTTTTGGTGCTTCCCAATTCCTGATTGCTTCAACTTTGGATGTGTCAACATGAATTCCTTCATTGCTAACTACATGACCTAAAAATTGTACTTCTCTAATCCAAAACTCACATTTGGAGAATTTAGTGTACAACTTTTCTTTTCTTAGTAGTTCCAAGATTATTTGCAGGTATTGACCATGTTCTTTCTTGGTTCGTGAATATATCAATATATCATCGATAAATATGATCACGAATTTATCCAAGTATGGTTTGCAAACACGATTCATGAGATCCATAAACACTGCTGGGGCCTTGGTCAATCCAAAAGACATAACTAAGAACTCATAATGACCATAACGAGTTCTAAATATTGTTTTTGGAATGTCGTCTTCTTGTACTCTGAGTTGATGGTATCCTGATCTAAGATCTATCTTTGAGTAGTAGCTAGATCCTTGCAGTTGATCGAATAAATCATCAATTCTTGGAAGCGGATAACGATTCTTGATCGTTAGCTTGTTCAGCTCCCGATAATCAATACACATTCGAAAGGATCCGTCCTTCTTCTTGACAAACAAGATTGGTGCTCCCCAAGGTGAAAAACTTGGTCGGATAAAGCCTTTTTCAAGAAGTTCTTGTAGTTGACTAGATAATTCTTGCATTTCGGATGGAGCCAACCGATAAGGAGATTTCGCTACTGGTGCTGCTCCTGGAATTAAGTCGATTCGAAACTCAACTTGTCGGACGGGAGGTATTCCAAGTAGATCTTTAGGAAATACGTCAGGGAAATCACATACTTGAGGTATGTCCTTGATTTCTTTTATCTTTCTTCTCTTATCTACAATGTGGGCTAAGAATGCGCTACATTTCTTATGTAGATATTTCTGTGTCTTGGTACAAGAAATGACTTTGAGGTTTTTCCCAGACTTATCACCATAGATAATCAGGGCTTCGCCGTTTGGTAAGGGTAGTCGTATGGCTTTCTCATGACATAGAATTTCGGCGCGGTGTGAAGATAACCAATCCATGCCAATTATGACATCAAAACTACCGATAGGCATTGGCATGAGGTTGATGTGAAAAAGGTAGTTATTAAGAGTTAACAGACAGTTTTCTAGGATTTCATGTGTTTCTCAGTTTGACCGTTAGCGATTTCTACTTCATAGATTTCTTTGAATATGCTAGACTTATGACTTAACAATTTTTTAAATGTCGGAGGTATAAAACTTCGATCTGCTCCAGAGTCGAAGAGTATGCTAGCGTATAAATTATCTATGCGAAACGTACCAGATACAACCGAAGGGTCCTGGATAGCCTCTCTGCTTCCGATCATAAATGCCCTGCCACGCCCTATGCCTCCTTGACTCCTTAACTTTGGACATTCTTTCTTGATGTGTCCAACCTCTCCACACTCATAACACTTTCTTTCTTCACCACGACTTGTTCTAGTATTTGTTTGCTGATTGACTATTGCAGGTGTTGTACTCCTGCAGTAACTAGCAGTATGCCCCTTCTTTTGCATTTCGTGCAAACAAAACAGTCACCTGGGTGATGACGGTTGTAGTGGTTGCACCATGCAGACTTTGGTTGAGTAGGTACTATTGTTGTGGCTGCATAGTTGGTTGCCACTTCTTGTCTTTTCTCAGATGATTGTTTGGGATTCTTCTTATTAAACTTGCGCTTGTTTGTTCTACCTTTGGGAGACTCAGCCTTTGAGACCACTTCTGTTCCTTGGATCTCTGTGAGGGTTAGCTGATGAGCTATCCTCTTGGTGTTGTCATGAGTCGTAGGTTTTGATGCGATCACCATGCCTTTGATTTGCGATGCTAAACCCCAGATATATCGCTCAATCTTTTTATATTCAGGGTTCACAAGTGTTGGACACATTACAGTAAGATCATTAAATCTAGCGGTATAAGCTTTTATCTCTGAATCCTTCATGGTTAGGGTCCACAGTTCTTGTTCCAGCTTATGTATTTACTCTCTAGAATAATACTCCTCTACTAGCATCATTTTTAGCTCCTCCCATTTCATGGAATTTGCAGTATCAATTCCCATTGTTTTCACATGGATATTCCACCATGTAAGTGCTGCGTCAGTGAAAGTACATGCTGCAAATCGTACTTTACAATTATCTGGACAAAAGCTTATTTGAAAGACGGATTCTGTCTTTTCTATCCACCTTGTCAAATTCACTACCCCTTCATTTCCATGAAAGATTTTTGGCCTACAATTCATAAAATCTTTGTAGGTACATGTTCTAGCGGTCCCTACATGGCCTTCATTTCTAACTTCATCTCTTGTGACATTAGATAGAGCCACAACAATTCTTTGAGCTATGATTTCTTCCAGTTGAACTGTACTTATTAAGGGGTTTATTTCTGGTGGTGGTTGTGGTTGTTGTTGTTGTGGTGCTGATGGTCGGTTAGGGTTTAGCCGATTACTCCTTCTAGGCATTTTGCTTTAGTTCCTATTATAAATAATAAGAATTTTTATGAGTTTTGTTGATCATTTAATATGCGAGTACTAAATACTCTAGTTATTATTCACAGCATAAAACATAATAGACAACATAATGATTACTATAACGTATGCTTCATATTATTACTAGTGGTTACATCAGTTTATTTAGGTTTATAAGAGAAAAGTTTCTATAAACATTTCAAAATTTTCAAGGTTTTCTACATCCTTGTTATAAACTTTCCTCTTTTCGCCTTAACTAGTTTGATTTTCTCTATTTACATAACTACTAGTTGTAGCTTATCTACCAGAAACCTAAGTGATGACCCACCACGTCAGTGACATTAACCACTTGCTCTTCAAGTGCTTGAGTTCTCTGCTCAAGACTTCCCGTGCGTTCTTCATTTCTTGAGGTTTGATTGTAGAGCTCTAACTCTGCAATCTTGGCATCATGAGTAATCATGTCATTATAAGAAAAATTTGAACTCTATGACTTCCTGAAGATGTTTCCTTCTGACTCTTCTTAAGCTTTTGCCATACCGGTATAGATTTACGTGCAGTGCGTCTCATTTTTACTCCTCCTGGAACTTTACAGTAAAGAGTGTTCAGTGGTGGTAGAGATGATGCCACCGACTCTGTCACCTCCATGGATTCGCTTTCTTCCATTAGTTCACTCTCTTCCCATTCGTTGCAGGGTAACGGTGCTCCATCGTCAGAAGGTATTGGATGAAAGGTAGTTGGAGTTACAGGATAGTAAGGATCGCCTAACATCATAGGGAATGAAAGTTCCTCTTCTTCATCCGTATCCTCGATGATTATCCATTGTCGTGAATGTGCCATGTTGGATTCCTATACATTTTGGATCTCCAAGAGTTTAGTCTATCAAATATTTCTCCCAAATTAAATAGTTCATATGATCTGATCATAATAAAATGTAGTTGCGCACCTACACCTAGTTGTGATAGGATCTATGCACATATAAACTTTAGTTGGAATATTTGATCTAAATCTGTGAGATCAAAAACATTACGGGTGTTAAGGTGTATTCTCATCGTGGGTCTGAGTCTTTATATGTGACTCTATATTCGTATTTATTGTATTCACGCTTTTACTATTGTTTGTTACTTCAGGTCTGTCTGATAAGGCTCCGTCTAGTCAGGACTGTCGAAAGGGCAGGATCATTTTAGCATATAGCCGTTCTGAAATCCAGCAACCCAAATCGACATGTCTATCCTTGTCACCGCTCCCGTAAGTAGTCCTTCAGTAGTATAATTAATAATACTTTTTATTTATAGGCTAAGGGATATACCTAAACCAAATAGAGTAAGCCCTAAACTATAGACATGCTTTCCTAAGAAAGTACTAGTTCACTATAGTTAATAGCTCTGATACCAATCTGTCACACCCCGACCAACGGCGGAAACACCGGGTATTGTAACGTCGTTTTTCGTATCACAGTTATATAACATACATTGAACAATACTTAAAGAAAATACATACCTTTATTGATGATTTAAAGTTACACTATTGTTTTTCCTAGTATTTATTACATAATATCCGACTATGACATACTTCTTAAAGAACAGATTGATACTAGTAAAACTTCTCCTGTTCGAATACATACCCGCTTTTCAAGTTCCTGAAAACACATGCATTTTAAAATACGTCAACATAAAGTTGGTGAGTCCACGGGTTTTAACTCCATAAAATAATACATTTTTACACATTCAAAAGTATAGTTTTGAAAGTATCATTTTGACTCTCCAACATTAGGTATAATTGTATACTTATCAATTAAGTGTTATACCTAAACATTTCTTAATCTTAAGGTATAAGTAGGGGAAAACTTATACTTAACATTAATACTTGTATACGACAAGGTATAATGTTTCTAACAATTTGCTACCATGAGCCTGTAACCGCTGCTTTGACATAATACCTCTGATAGAACAATACACTCATGATTTACCATGAGAACAAATACACTCATGATTTAACATGAGAAACAACATCGTACGCTTCATCGACACCGGAACAATAACAAATAAAAGGATTGTTCATCACTTGTTTTTGGTTGACTGTAGCTAAAAATCACAAGTGGGGTGGTCAGCCCGTATACTAATTATACATGACTTCCTCACTCACACGGGATTAATGGTTACAGTTCAGAGGATTTCCGCTAAGATCCCCAATCTTAGTTGATGAATACAATTACTCATGTAGACTTTGACGGCTTCCTATAGCGCTAACAACAAAAGCATCTTCATGTCTAAAACCTTAAGTTACTAGACTTTGCTTTTAAACATTACTCCTAACTTCATAATATTTAGGCAGTATAACAACTATAACTTGAAGTAAAAACCAGGTTTTATCTTGACCTAAAACCAATAATAACAACATATAACGTTTCTAGTTTTATCTTGACATATAAATAACAATAACAACATATCCAGTTTTATCTTGACATAAAACTAATAACAACAACATATAACATATCTAGTTTTATCTTGACATAAAACTATTAATTGCAACATACTATATAACTTAACATATAAAACTTCCGAATATAACTTCGGAGCTATATCGCACACAAAATATATATAGAATCCTAAGTATAACTCAAGATCTACATTAATATACTACTATAACAATAACATGTTAACAACGTTACGATAGTTGTTTATTATCAGAACGAAATAACTATATCCCGGTTATTATAACTACCTATGTTGATACTAATTTACTATCATATAGACATAATAATAACATATATACAATGACTAGCATGTGTTTTTCCCCGAAATATTAGAAAGTGGGGCCGTGAAACTCACCTTAGTAACGTGATTTTATGTAATCTAAGAAGAAACAGTCAGCGTACGTGGTCGTCGGGGCTCGGGATGCAAGAGGGCTTCAGCAAATGAGAGAGGAGAAAGGAGATCAGGTGTAAGAATGGTTGGGGTTGACCTTGCTATTTATAGTAAGATTTTATGACACTCACGTCGTGAGTGTCATAAGACTCACGTCGTGAGTCTGCCTGATTCACTCTGTAGACTTGCCATTTGCATCCCTAGCTTCGGAAGGTGGCCATGTGACTCCTCACGTCGTGAATTTTGGATCCTATCCTTTCGCAGCTTCTAGATTCCAAATTATGACAGAATGACTCCTCACGTCGTGAGTGTCATAAAACTCACGTCGTGAATTTTGGATCCTATCCTCTCGCAGCTTCTAGATTCCGAATTATGACAGAATGACTCCTCACGTCGTGAGTCTCATAAAACTCACATCGTGAATTAGCTAGTTTAGGGTTTTTAAAAACTAAATCTTCGGAAGGCCATAACTTTTCCATACGAACTCCGTTTTTGACGTTCTTTATATGAATGTGTAGGTATTTACGAGTACTACAACTCTCTTTTAGACTTAAATAGCTAATTCTATGTCTATTTTAAATTTCTCTTATTATAGAGATTTATAATGTTCGGTTATCATAACTTCTACATGCGAAGTCAGATTCAGACGTTCTCTATATTTTTGGAATTGTATGAACGTATACTTTGGGTTGTATCATAAAGAAAGTTCATATTTGTATTAGAATTTATCATGAAATACATAGCATTCTTACCACATTACTAGGTTAACATAATCACATTACATGATTGGCATAATCACATGTGATTGTCTATTGACCTATTTTGACTAGTGTTACATAAACAAACACAATTATAATCATAATTTATGTTCTCCAGCATAGCTAAATTTAATTACTTCGATTACTTATCTAAGATTGCATCGATCCTAGCTCTAGCAATTCAATGGTCACTAAATCACTAGGTGTCAAGTTCATGTAATTTAATAGTCACTAAGCTACACATGACACTTTAAGTATCAAATATTAATATGCTAAGTATTAACAATCGAACACAAGCATATAACCATCATGGGTTTTGAGCAATACATCAATCCTATGGTGTACATGCAAACCCTAATAGTTTTTGGATCTAGTTTGTCTAATGAACATTCAATTGAATATCCAAAGCTATAAAGCCTAGATCTAACATATAATAAACTGAATTAGGGCTTAGAGAATTACCTTTGATTGTTCTATTGTAATAACACTCAATTCCTTGCTTTGACTGGCTTTAGAAAGCTTAGTGCCTCAATTGTTGCACCTCTAATGGAGTCACAGACACCACTTAGCAACTTGGATGAAGAGGAGAAGAGAGGAGGCTGCCCAAAACGTTTAGAAACCCTAGAGGAACTCCTTACCACGTTTTTGGGGCCTTAGGGATCTATATATACATTTAGGCTATTAGGGTTTTTAAATAGGAAACCCTAATCTGACTGCTTAGGCCCTAAGCAGCCCATGGATCCCTTTCTTTAGAGTCATAGACGAAATCTTATGGGCTTCCCCATAAATTTCGTCCACTCCACTCTATGGAGTCCATTAGCCACTCTTGCAATTATCTTATAATTAAAATTCCAGTCCCTTAAGTTTAATTAATCTCTTTTAGCCACAAAATTAATTATCAATTAATTCTTGACTAATATTAATTAAATAATATGATTTCTCCTTTAATATATTATTCTCATAATATATTAATAAATCACAATTAAACCTTTCTCTCCTTAATTCATCCTACAAGTTGCTTAGTGGTGAAGGCAACCCAAAAGGACCATGCTCATAATCGGGTCAAGTACATACCAAAATAGTTATGGACTTAGACACTAATCCAACAGTCTCCCACTTGGATAAGTCTAATAACTACTTTCCGTATGACTTCAGAACCTGATCAGCAACCGTAGCTTTCAAAAGCCGCTGTCAACTCTGATCTTTTCAGATACGCGTGTCCTTTAGATTAGGGATCATATATTCCTCCATTCTCAAGATATCGTATAGACACGAGACATGGATTTAAATCAGTCTCTCTATATTGTTTCCAGACTTCCGATTTGTGACGACTGAGAACAGACTACAATTGAACTCATCAACTTAGTCCCGGGTTGTCCAAGCGCTTAGGTGTCATCACTAAATCATCGTGGGGCCCACATATATCACTTTTATCCCACTTTGGGTAAAAGGAATGGATAAACCTCAACTCAAATGCTCGCTTGCATTTACTGATCGAATCACACACAACAATAAGTTTTATAACACCAAGTTACTGGTGCGTTTACTTATTATCAATGCGCAACTGACCAGCAAATAGCAACTCATACGTCTCAGTTTCAAGAATATACAATATTATCGTCTCACTAATCACTCGTGATAAATCCATGAAGTGATCCAAGTGAGCGTGGGTTTAATCCAATACTCTAATCTAATCAAAGCACTCATGAACCCTGCAACAAACTTGTTCTATGGTTAAACACTTTAGACAATCTATAGACAGATTCATGACAGTCTTCTTTCATACCTACTTCCAACGTATGATCGACTGTGGAGGATCGAATAACCCAGTTATTCTGGAAGTCAAAACATGAAAACTGAAACACAACAATAATACTTAATCCTATATGGCCCCAAACTTGTGAGAGTAAATAAAACACTTCTATTTAACCACCATATTGATTACTCATTATTTATCGTTTACTGTTTCAGATAATCAACTTATTACTCAAACTACAACAATAGTTGTCCCATGAACAAATCATGCGCACTATGTTTCCTATGGTCCTTACTTTGTGAAATAGATCAATTGAAAAACTTTTTCAATGATGCTCATTTCACAATTCCCAATCCTTATCATTAGTGTTAGAACACAAGGTTCTTGCCACTACTAGAATATTCTTGATTCTAACATTTTATGTAACGATCCTTTCGCAAAGTCATAGCACAAAAGTCACTAAGACTTATCCAATGAAATTACAAAGTACTCTATCGGAAATTGTTACAAGACAATTCCATAGACGTGAAGTCTCACATTCAAAGTACATTCCTTTGAACATCCTTCTTGCATAAAATTTTCTAATCTAGACATAGACTCTTAATATCCAGCTCCCAATATGGAAACATTTCCATATTTGCCATATGACAACTCATTCTTAATAGAATCTTCTATTCATAATAATGTCGATATGGTCCATCCAATACCATACTTCCAACTACTCACAAGAGACCAATCCTCAGCGATCTTTGGATCGTTCTTTGATAGTTGTTTAATTATTTTAGTCAAAACCAATTCTAGTCCTTTTTCTCTCTTAATGCGCTAGACATTTGGAAAATTTAGAATGGTCAAATATTATAGCATTTGCAATCGATCCTATACCTGAAGCATATGGGACACGATGCATAATGTCTTACCTAAAGATATGATACTTTATCAATCTTCTGCTATAATATTTTATGTGTCACGTTCTTACAATTCGAACTGTTAAAAGGGATGCCGTAATCATAATCGAAATTTGAGAACACACTATCCATCCTTTGACTATATTTATTAAAATTTCTCAATCTAAGCTTTAGATTTTGAAACGAAGTATAATATTCTCTCCCTTAATTATAGCAAAACAAATTTTCAACCCATGCAAATTTGCAAATTGAATCTTTGTTTTTCTATAATTAATATTGCTAACTTGTAATACTTGCCATAATAATCATACAAGCATAACACTTATGCTCCCACTATCAAGATGATTATTACCATATAAGCATAACACTTATGCTCCCACTAGCTTTGACATGTATTCAGAAAACAACTGAACTTCTAAAAAACAATGCCTATTGAATTTCTGAAGTTCATATTTCTAATACCAGATGCTTCGATAAGCCTTTATCTAATCTTCTTAAACTTATACACCTTTTCCTTAGATAGCTCATATGTATGTCTAAACAATTCAGAACTTATATCAATAAGTCCCAAATGTTAGACTAATTGTCATATCTCACAATTCGAACTTTGGAAAGGGATGGCGTAACCATAATCGAATTTGAGAATACAATTTTCACAATTGCTATCTTCTTAAAATCTCTCTTAGTGAAAGCATTTCCTCACAGTCATTTTCATGAAGGAGGGAATCTTATGACACTTATATTTTATGGTATATGAGTTCCTATCCATGTGAATTTGCCAAAACCAAGTTTGCGACAAATCCAAACTCATATGGATTGAACTTTCTTGACTTCTAGCCTTATGGTAACACGAGTGCCCACCATGTCTTCCAAGTAGTTTAGCAACTTGTCCTTTCATATCAATGTACTTTCCATCGATCAAGGCGTTTTGTCTTTATGCATTCAAATGAGAACTCGTGGAACTCACATACATAATTAACTCAATTGGAATGGCATAGAAACAAAATAATGTCAACACGATAGGTTGTAAACCTCAAGTTGTGTGCTAGTGATGATTGATAAGGTTTATTATTGATTTGTTCTTAAAACTTTTTCAAGATCATTAAAACTCCCACTGACCTCTTGACATATATTATTCTCTTGTCAAAAAACATTTCTAAACAAAATAAATATTCAAGAGTTAGTGTAGTTCTTATCAAGACAAAAACACTTCACATAATTAGTCCTGGTTGGTCTTTGTCTTATCCAAGACAACACAGCTTACCAATTTCAAATGTGCAAGATTAAGAAAACTTTTCCAAATTCCATATTTGTTGAGTGTTATAAACCTACTAAGACTTGTCACTCAATTCGCAATCTTGGAGTATGACTCTAAGATTCGATATTGGAACGAAGTATGATTGACTTCTTGATTTAACCAATTCCCGATTCCTCTTCTTAGACATACAAATGTACTAAGACTCACTTAGAGAATCAATTGAGATATGATTCTTAATCATTAAGGCTTATCATAAAACACAATAAAAGGTACTCTCCCTTCTTCTTAGAATAGAGAAACTTTTATCTTTTTGCCTACTTGATTCTTCTTATTCGTTCTGCTATTCATTGAAACATTTTTCAATCAACTCAGAATTACACTTAATCTTATAAGTACATTCATATTTACTAAACTTTAGTAAATCATGATGAATATCTTTATCACTCTTGTGGTGGACTTGATCAACGTATAATCTTGTGTACTCGATCTCCTAGTCCTTCAATTGACACTTTGTCAAAGAATTAGTCTAATTTCCAAATATGAAGTTTCTCATTCATGACACAACCAAGTTGTATGATTCCAAGTTTATGTCCGATTGAAACTTGGGCGATGAGAAACTCTCCCTATTTGGTAAATTCTTGACATCTTCACAAATAAAATAATTAAGAATCAAATCCATTATTGCTAATAATAGAAACCTTCAAACATCAATTTTTCATACACGCCATTGTAAGGATAAATAAATAAGACAAAATCAAAATTTATATTATTGCGGAAAAACTTGTCCTTACAATGCAATTCAACTGAAAAACTATGTTATTATATATTTCTTAGCAATCTCTTCTAACTCCAAGTAGTAGCTCAAGAATCCAATCTTCAAGCAATGCGATCGAAATCCATTTCTTCATGATTAGATTCGGCTCAATTCTTCCCATAAACTTTCTCTCTTTTCTTCGATCCTACAAAACATCAAAATGTAATCTTATCACATCATGTACTAAGAATCTAGAATAGGAACTTAAAAGAGTTAGATAATGGATTTTACCTAAAGTAGAGCCATACGTCTTGACTCTCCCGTCTCTTAGATCTCTCAGGTAGTTTGCGCAGCTTCGTCTTCAATGCCCCTTCTCTTGGCAATAAAAGCAAATGGACTCCTTTGGTACAGCACATTGGACAATCACAGACTTAGTTCTTTCTGGACTTATAATGTTTCCTGTGTCCATTGAAGTTTGGGAGTTTGATTCACCAGACAACTTTTCTTGACCAGCACGCCAAATCATTGTTGATTCAGCAGCTATAAGCAAATAGGTGAGATTAATGAGGGTCACATCGTGATCCATCATATAGTACTCTTTAACGAACTCACTATATGATTCAGCAAGTGACTGAAGAACCCAGTCAACAGTCAATATTTCTGAGATATCGACACCCAACATCCTTAACCTATCAATGTGCAACTTTATCTCTAAGACGTGTGTACACACATACTTTCCATCTTCATGCTTAATTGCCAATAGGGATTGAGTGAGCTTGAACTTTTCAAGCCTTTGAACTTGTGGGGTAGGGAGAACAATTGGAGGAGGTGGAGGAAGTGAAGCATGATATCTTGTTCCTCGATCATTTCATGGAACATCATTTTTCATTTGGAAAGCTTGTTCCATGGGATTTGGGAAGACCATGATTGTCAGAACTAGACATCTATAAAACGGGAGAAAATTCAAGTTAAGTTGATTACAATTCTTGATGTAACACCCAAATGAAACATCAAGCTAGGATCCAACACAATACTGTACAACCTAGAAGAGGGATGTCGTAATCTAGTCGCAGAATATTTGAAGGTAGGTAAATGACGATTTACCAATTTCCACCATGAAAAACGAAAAGGAAGTTTAAGTTTTAAATGAATTGAAACTCCTAGATCTTTTGAGATTCATTGAACTTTTCAATGGCATGTTTAATCTCGATTATGCCCTACTATTTGTGACTGGTATGCCGAGGATCACAAACAAGGTGTGAATAACCATACAAATCATGTGGTGCACCCAATGCTACTATCACCTAATCAATGTGCCAGTTTGCCACACACGCTCCATTGATCTATGATAAGCATCGAGCCACCCTTCGCCACCAATGTCATCCCCAAATTAGTGTGCCGGTTAACCACACACGCTCCACTAACGTTTGACAAGGGTACGAAGTGTAATCCCCTGGATTAACATACAATTTCACATTTTGCCTAAAGTAACTATGATTTGGGAATTTGTATAAGCATTTAGTTACTTTGTACTTCATTATACTTATAATGGAAGGTTTCTGTCCTATCCTACCTGTTCGGCTAACGTCCATCCACTAGTCAAGAGTGTAGTGGGTAAGAGTGGATACCCATTCAATCGCTATTTTATAGGCAATTTCCTTAAACACCCCTTATAGACCAGCTTCGTGAATGAGGCCTACTAACGGTAAGACTGACTTTTACTCATATATATATATATATATATATATATATATATATATATATATATATATATATATATATAGTATAGGATGTATTTTACACTTTTAAAATACTAAGTGGTCTAATTTAGCAAATTATACTTTTAATTTATTTAAATGTAAACCAAAACTTTATGGGTTTATTAAATCTCTTTTAATTATACACTTTAATTAATTAATAAAACCATAAGGGTGTAATTTGAACCTTTTCAAAATACTAGGGTTTTAGAATTGAACATTTCAAAATTAAAATTTTAATCAACTTTTAAATTCCAAAACTTGAGGGCAAGTCTTGAAACATTTCAAAACATTGGGGTTTAGAATTTAAATATTTCAAAATTAAACTTTAAATCAAAAATTTAAATTCCAAAACTTGAGGGCAAGTTTTGAAACTTTTCAAAACTATCTAGATCAAATTACAAATAATTAAATTAATCAAATAATTTGAATATCTAAATTTGACCTAATTCAATTTCTTACAAGATAATTCAAATAA